>NC_091465.1:26773750-27073750 GCF_027789765.1 Dendropsophus ebraccatus
TTTAATGTTTAGATCCTGGCAGCAATGTCAGTCTTTTCCGGAGTAAGGACAATGCTAGGCTTTTGTTGTACTTCATTTTAGTCTATTGAAAGTGTTATTTTCATCATTTACCTAAACTTTTAATATGTAGTCCAGAGTAGTCAAAAGATTAGATGGCACTGGGTCTCAGACCTTACATCACTAGTTATAGGCAGGTGAAGCATTATAATATATGGAATAAATCAGTCGGATGGGGAGTGAAGAACATGGCATATTATAACTAGCTATTGCAGGCGTTTTTAAAGACTGAGAACTGGTGCGATCAAAATTTTTCACGTCTGAATGACGTGAAATGTTTAGATAAATGACAGTACCGCTTTAAGGCTATGTTCACACTATGTGAGAGACCGGCCGTTCCGCAACCCGGCCGGGTCACAGAACGGCCAGTCTCAGAAAGGATCAACCAGCAGTACCGGCCGGATGATCTTTAGCACCGCAAAGTTCTGATGCAGGCGCATCCGTGCGCGCCTGCATCAGGACTCCCAACAGCACACAATGGAGCGTGCGGCCGGACCCGCTCGCTCCACAGTGTGCACTGACAGGGTTTTCTGCGGCCGCTATTCAATGAATAGCGGCCGCAGAAAACTGACATGCCAGTTTTCTATGGCACCACTAGGGATCCTGGCCGGAATCTATACTATGTGTATACGCTCCGGCCGGGATTCCCTCAGAAGGCAGCACTACGTAAGTTCTGTGGGAATCACGGCTGTTTAAACAACGGACGTGATTCCCACGGAACTTACATTGTGTGAACATAGCCTAAGGGTTTAGCTACTAGCCTCAAATAACTTTGTTGGTGCCCTGCTGCTATGTGCTGTATAGGCCTGTCCAGTCTGTTTATGTGGGTTCTAGCATTTGACTTTGGACGTTGCTCGGGTATACTGCAGAACTTTGCCTATTGGGTTTTGTGGTCCTGTTGTAATGATATTTCTTTCAGTCTGTTTTGCCCTATAGAATATTTGAACTTTATCTAAGCCATTCAGCTACACTACCAAATAGCCACCACAGATATCTAATGGTGAGTTGTCATTTGTTTTTGCTTGTAGCATTTTATGAGCTTCTTGTGCAACTGCTGATCGGTCCCACTATTCTGCCCTACTATAAGTCCTGTGGGTATCTGACTACTGGAAGCTACTTTGGGACCCATAAAGGGCGATTGGTAACGGTGGAGCACTCTTTATTGTATCATAACATGTAATGCAAAAAAAAAGAAATAAAAAATATTTGTGGGGTGAAAAGAGGAGGAAATTCTGCAACTTTTCAGGGAGTTTGTTTTTCATGTCGTTCAACATGTGGTACAGCTAACATATTTATGATTATTCTGTGGGTCAGTGCTGTTACAATGATACCAAATTCAAAGAGCTTTTCTTTTTATTCCATTTTTCTGGGGTATGATGTGACTGAAAATTCTGTCTTTTTATTAACCATACGGGACTGATCACATCTTAAGACCAAAGATACCGCAATGTACTGCCAGATCAGTTA
This sequence comes from Dendropsophus ebraccatus, assembly GCF_027789765.1. Classification (NCBI taxonomy): domain Eukaryota; kingdom Metazoa; phylum Chordata; class Amphibia; order Anura; family Hylidae; genus Dendropsophus; species Dendropsophus ebraccatus. Next base: position 26,775,275 of record NC_091465.1, read on the forward strand.
CAGGCTGTAATAGCAGATCTACCATGGCAGCTATGAAGGCAATTGACTGGGGTGCCGATCAGACCCCAGAACTGCCGACACTGGCCGATTTTTGGGTAAGTGAGCGCTCCTAGCAACATCCATTACTTATAATCAGCCCATTTACACCTATGGGCTGGGTTCACACTACGTATATTTCAGTCAGTATATTTCAGTCAGTATTGCAACCAAAACCAGGAGTGGATTAAAAACACAGAAAGGCTCTGTTCACACAATGTTGAAATTGAGTGGATGGCCGCCATGTAATGGCAAATATTTGCTGTTATTTTAGAACAACGCCTGTTATATTGAAATAATGGCAGTTATTTACCGTTATATGACGGCCATCCACTCAATTTCAACATTGTGTGAACATAGCCTTTCTGTGTTTTTAATTCACTCCTGGTTTTGGTTGCAATACTGACTGAAATATACTGACTGAAATATACATAGTATGAACGCAGCCTTAGGATATGTTCATACATTGTATGACACTGGGCATTCAGTGACCCGGCCGGGTCACGGAACAGCCGGTGTCAGATAAGATCATCACGGCCGGTACTGCGGAACCAGCAGGATGATCTTTAGCGTTGCTGAGTTCTGACGCAGGCGCATTAGTGCGTGCCCACATCAGAACTCCCCACTGCACACAATAGAGCGTTCGTCCGGAGCAGCGCGCTTCATTGTATGCACTGACAGGTTCTCTGCGGCCGCTATTCAATGAATAGCGGCCGAAGAAAACTGACATGTCAGTTTTAGCAGCGCCACTAGAGATCCAGGCCGGAGCGTATACTATATATACGTTCCGGCCGGGATTCCATAGACGGCAACGTAACGTATATTTTCGCATTAATCAAGGCCGTTTTTGCAATCGGCAACAACGGACGTACTTTTACGAAAATATACGTTGTGTGAACATGGCCTTAAACACCAGGTAATAGCAGCTCCACTTTATCTTTCAGGTCCACAGGAATATGAAGAAGCCATTGTCCTCAGCACTGAAAAAGATTATCTATAAAACTTCCAGAAACTCCTTCTGACTTTTCAATGTAAGGACTTGCTTGATCTGTACTTTATTTCTTGCTATTCCATTTATTTTCATGCTAAATCTTCATTTTGTATAATTTTTAGCTGACATTTTGGGGACTTCTCAACCAATTTACAATAGTTTCAGCTTACAATGATTATTCCGCAACCAGTTTCTATTAAAAATGTATGTTTGATGTGGATTACAGCACTGTTAGATCATCATCATCATTGTTCTTTGTGCTATGTTTGCTATCTATATACAGTGTGGTCTTCTTCAAAGGTTTCTCCACAATATCAGAAAGGATTTTTTTCTTCTCAGATGTACTGTATGAAATGGAAATGTTCTGATATAATGTAAGGTTAATGTTCGGCATAACATTTTGTCCCTATAATTGGAAAGTTTACTTTTCTCTTTTAACCAATTATGTTGGAAGGGTTGGGGTGGTATTAACCTCTGCTTGTCAAACATCAAAGTAAAAGAAGATTAACAAGTTTCATGCATAATACATATACGGATGGCTCCTTGCGTTTAGCCTCCAGTCTGAATCATCCAAATCCTTACTGAAATCACTCAAAATTGCTGTGCTGTTTTATATTTTTCTGCCTGCCACCGCTAGTGGATAAAGAACATTTCTATAATATATGGTCTGCACTTCAGGTAGTATAAATTTTGTTGGAAACATCATGTAACTGAGGCACACAGCGTGAAGATGAATCTAAATTGATGCGGTACGAGCACTATGTTCCAAGTTTTATTGGTACTCACGGCGTAAAATGTTATTTTTAAGGCAGCGCTACTGGCGAAAAAATAGGTCGAATGTGGTGGGAGCTTGAATAAGAACAAAATTAGAATATCCTATCAAATAAAGGTACAATTCAAAAAAATCCCTACACTAATAAATAATAAAATTCAGCCTTGTGCACAATAGGGACAAATCAGCAGGTTATATTTGTCTAACTTGCTGATGTTTCCCTTTAACTTGTCATAAAAAAAGTAAAGCTGTCACCAAAAATAACTTCTGATATGTAAAAAGTTTTTATCAGTCGAGGTATGAGTGTTTGGACCCCAACTGATCAGGAGAACCAGTAGAAAGAGGAGAGAATGTGCTAAGCACTGACTTTTCCTGACTCGTTCTCCTCTGATCGGTCAGGGTCTGAGTGTCTGGATAAAAATTTCTCATATGTGTTCAGACCATGACTGATCAGACAAACAAGTGAAGAGAGGTGCAAGCAGTCTATGTGTCTATGTAAGTGAGATGGCCTTCTCGGTCACAGGCTATAGGGACGTCTCAGTCACATGACAGCTGGGAGAGAAGGCGCTGAGGATGCACTTTTCCTGTTTCGTTTGCAATTTTAACACACAGACCCCAACAAATACAAATTTTTTGATAAGTCTCTGTGACATTTTGAATGTGTTTGTCCATGTAAGTTTATGTAGCTTGTAAAATCAGGCCTGTTTTCATACCTGTTTTTGATGACAATGCTGTCCTGGTAGAGGCGGTCATACATGCAGATCTTCAGGTCAACGTTAGAATTAGGAACATACACAGGGACGTCAATAGCAGATCCAGTGGCTGTCACAGGAATCTGAAAATAAATTCATTCTTTACAAGGTGCAGTCATTTTACAATTGTTAACCACCAACCTTTAGGCCAATGCTGCAACGTGCAGGAGACTTCAAGATACCATTAATATTTCCCGAGCATAAAAACTGAAGAGAAAAAAAAGCCGCAAATAGATAAAAGCTAGTTGGTGGTGTATATACAGTATATATACAAAACCAATTTAAACCCCTCTAGCAGACAATTGGGTTCCACTTGTCTCGATATCAGAATACAGAGAAAAAAAAAGCCATACTCACCTGCTGCACAGCTCCAGTGGTGCACTTCCCCAGCTTCCTCCTCTCCCTTCCTGTGGACGCACGAGTGAATACCCGGGGGGAGAATGGGAGCAGCCAATGGCTCCTTGATCTGCCACAGTGCCGCATTTAACTGTATGCACTCCAGAGGAGCACATACAGTTAAAAGGCCAGAGGCCGCACCTGGGGGCACCTACCCAGCTGCTGACATTGGTCCGGGATGGCTAGCAGATCCAGAATTCTGGAAAGTTTAAAAATACACATCTGGATCTTCCCAAAATTCCGGACACTTTTATTGTTCATCTGTGCCGGAATTCTGGATGAAAATAGGATCTATAATTTCCTGACCTGGATGGTACTGTATGTGCTTTATAGCAGGATGGTACTGTATGTGCTTTATAGCAGGATGGTACTGAATGTGCTTTATAGCAGGATGGTACTATATGTGCTTTATAGCAGGATGGTACTGTATGTGCTTTATAGCAGGATGGTACTGAATGTGCTTTATAGCAGGATGGTACTGTATGTGCTTTATAGCAGGATGGTACTGAATGTGCTTTATAGCAGGATGGTACTGTTGGTGCTTCATAGCAGGATGGTACTGTTGGTGCTTATAGCAGGATGGTAGTGTATGTGCTTTATAGCAGTATGGTACTATATGTGCTTTATAGCAGGATGGTACTATATGTGCTTTATAGCAGGATGGTACTGTATGTGCTTTATAGCAGGATGGTACTGTATGTGCTTTATAGCAGGACGGTACTGTATGTGCTTTATAGCAGGATGGTACTGTATGTGCTTTATAGCAGGATGGTACTGTTGGTGCTTCATAGCAGGATGGTACTGTTGGTGCTTTATAGCAGGATGGTACTGTATGTGCTTTATAGCAGGATGGTACTGTATGTGCTTTATAGCAGGATGGTACTGTTGGTGCTTCATAGCAGGATGGTACTGTTGGTGCTTTATAGCAGGATGGTAGTGTATGTGCTTTATAGCAGTATGGTACTATATGTGCTTTATAGCAGGATGGTACTGTATGTGCTTTATAGCAGGATGGTAGTGTATGTGCTTTATAGCAGTATGGTACTATATGTGCTTTATAGCAGGATGGTACTGTATGTGCTTTATAGCAGGATGGTACTGTTGGTGCTTTATAGCAGGATGGTAGTGTATGTGCTTTATAGCAGTATGGTACTATATGTGCTTTATAGCAGGATGGTACTGTATGTGCTTTATAGCAGGATGGTACTGTATGTGCTTTATAGCAGGATGGTACTGTATGTGCTTTATAGCAGGATGGTACTCTATGTGCTTTATAGCAGGATGGTACTGTATGTGCTTTATAGCAGGATGGTACTCTATGTGCTTTATAGCAGGATGGTACTCTGTGCTTTATAGCAGGATGGTACTCTATGTGCTTTTGCCAGGGTAGTGTTGAGGTGTTCAAATGTGCTTTTTCTTTGTGTTTAGAAAACAATGCAAATCAATGCAATTAAACACAAAAAGAAAATCTTTACACAATGGCTATTTAATATTAGGTGCACTTAGAAGGAGAAGAGACAGCTAAGTCACTAGAAAGCTTTAGGTATTAGTGTAGAAACTAGGAAGGAAATTCTGATAGCGCTGCTGGGTAGCATAGATCAAACAAATAATGATCTTGTGCTTCAACTTTATTTCGTGAAAATTCCCTGATCACACTTCTAGAATAAATGAAATATTTGGAGCAAAGAGAAACGGAACAGAAAAAATGTAGTTTTAAAATATTTGTGTATGTCTTCTTACTGAAAAAGTAACAGGGTTCCATTCCACTTCTGAATAGCTATGATTTATAAAAGGCACTGATGTGAGGATGGTGCGGTCTAGCTTACAGGTGGCAATCCAATTTAATCCACAGGTGTCTGATGGCAATCTGCTCCGGGCTCTATGCAGGTCAAACAGGTTCTTCCATTCCATTTTTTATGGACTTTATTTTGTGCATAGCGGCCATGTCATGATAAAACAGGGAAGGGGCCCGCCAAAAAATTGGGAGCACACAGTCATCTAAAATGTTGTTTTATGCTGCCACTGGGTCATGTGGACATAACGCTATTAGCTGTATACGTCTAAAATGGGCTTATGGTTTTTTTCAGCCACCTAAATTCTGTTATCATTAGGAAACATGGATAAATTATGGACTGACATTCATCTGAAATGAAGCAGCCAGCCAGATCATATTGATTGTCAAGGGCCAGGATTATGTGCGTCTAGCTTCTGGCTGTGTCACACACTAGACGGGGTGCACCTGCACTGCGCAATCTGCTGTTCCAGGTGCTGTGGCTTTACCAGATGCCATACCTGATGTTCTTGGGTACAGCATTTGGCATCAGGTATGGCATACATACACAGGACTGGGCGCAGCAGAACATGAGTGCAGCAATGCTGCAATCTGTGCAGACCGGCTGTTTCGTGACCCGGCCGATCTCTGAAAACATCAGCCCGGCTGGATGATCTTTTAGGGCGCAGGAACTCCCCACAGCACACTATGAAACTTGCGACCGCAGCCGCCCGCTCCATAGTGAGCACTGACATTGTTTTCTCGGCTGCTGTCAGTTCTTTGCGGCGCCGCGAGGGATCCCGGCCAAAGTGTATACGATGTGTATACGCTCCGGCCGGCATCCCATAGAAGGCAAGGCCACATATGTTTTCGTACAAAGTACTTTTATGAAAACATACGTTGTGTGAACATAGCCTTACCGTGTATGGATTCTGCATAACAAATTGATAGTGGGGTAAGCTTCTAAAGCTGTAGTTTTTCTATAGAAGAATTGCGATTAGCTTAAAAGGGGTATCCCATCTCATTTATCTATCCATGGGATAAAGGATATCTAGCATATTGGTGAAGTTCTGGCCACATAGACAGGCACTGATCCTGAGAACAGGGACAAAATTTCCCCCAGAATAAGTGGTGTACCGCCAACACTCCAGTCATTCTCTATATGTCTCTGAACATTGCCGAGCGCTGGACTTCATGAAATGGCAATGCCCCTTTAAAGTACTAAATGTTTCAATAATTAAAAAAATACACCTTTAAACTTTTATGGAAAAGACTATACCTTCCTTGTGTGTCCACATTAACTCCTAGGCCAGGCTTAAAGGGGTATAAAATGGGCGCATTCCAGCCGCAGAGAGAAATTCACCTTCGATCAGGGACAGGTACACTTTAAAGACCAAAAAATGCTACTTACAGCTTTGCAACTTTGGTTTTCAAAGGTGATCTGAAACAATGAACTTGATTTTCCCGGAAATGTCGGAGTAAAGACCACTGGTATTTTAACAGAAGAAAACGGTCTTATCTCTCCATCTGTCCCCTGAAATAGAGATTACATCAGACAAAACAAAAACAGCATGGGAGTAAAAAAAGAAGCAAGGACAAGCAAATACCTTGGCAATGAGAACGGCAATATAGAAGCTTCTACACTACAGCTTTGTAAACTAAAGAAGCCAAAACCTATTGACTGTGAAGGAATCCCCAAGAACAAAGTGCCAAAATGTCAGTCCCCAAGCTCTTGATCTGCTGTTTGTATATAGAAAAGTTATACCCAGTAATCCCATATCACATAGCTCTATGCTGCCCGCCTTCTTTAGTGAAATGACAATGGATCAGAGTTGTGATGATCACTGATACGTGAAAAAAAGTAAAGTTCGAAGAAGTAAAGTATATTGGGGCACATTTCACTTGTAAGTGAAAAGCTTTCATATGTGCTATAGATACTGAGCAGGTGGTGCATGTCTAAGGGTCCTATTACATGGAGCGATTTTAACGATTAACGACTAACGATAAACGATCACAAACAAGATTGTTTATTGTTAACCTAAAATCGTTCACCATATTACACAGAACGATAGTCGTTAGTTAGAATCGTTACGGATCATTCCTTCTGATCCCAGCAAAACAATGAACAATGTGCAATTGCACTGAACGATTAGTGAAAAAAAGCGAATGAGAGTGGAATTACAGCAAACGATAAGCGAATGCTTAACGATAATTTTAGGTTCAGATCTAAATTAACGATCAACAACATACGAATAATTTTTCGATTATTGCCTGCAATTACACAGAACGATTATCGTTATAATTTGAACGATATACCAAATTTTCATGCGATAATCGTCCCGTGTAATAGGGCCCTAAGGGTCCCATTAGACAAAGTGATTTTTCGTTTCTACTGATTACAGATTATTACGGAATTGCAAACAAGCATTTTTTTGGCACGACCTGAAAATCATTCACCATGATACAGGGAAAGATAGTTATTAGTTAAGATTGTAATTACGATAGTTCGTAAGTTTTAGTATATGAACAATCGTAATTACGAACGAACAATGTGTACACACACCGAAAGATCTGCGAAAGATTAGTAAACGATTAACGATGATTCAGCTCAAAAGATGCCATCAACGACATATGAACACATTTTTATTAGTCTTTTGATCGTTGCCTGCATACACACGGAAAGATTATCGCTTAAATTCGAACGATATAACGATTATAACCTTTCCGTGTAATAGGGCCCTAAGGCTAAATTCACTGAGCATGTACATGGTGAAGAAATCTCCAGTTATGCCAAACGTATGACTAAATATTGTCCTTTGCCATACCTTTGTTTATTAGGATTACAGATGAGTGAACCTGGATCATGCTCAGGTTCATCGGAACCCAAACTCTCAGCATTTCATTACTGGTGGCTGAAGAAGTTGGATGTAGCCCTAGGGTTGCCTGGAAAACATGGATACAGACATAGGCCATAGGCTGCATCCGTGTTTCCAGGACTCCCTAGGGCTGCATCCAACTTCTTCAGACACCATTAATCAAATGCAGAATTTTCGGGTTTGGATGATACAGCGCTCTTACCTCTCCCAGCTTGATATCAGCAATGTCCTCTAGAGAATTGCCCGGTCGGTCTTCATCCATCACTGCAGACTGTGCACTAACATCATCTAGTAAATCAAATGAACATAATAACGAAGGTTGTACATTATTTATTGAATCAGAACTAGCTCCATATTTCTCATTCATGATCTGATGCCATAACCAGTGCTTGGTAATATCTAGCTCACCAAGAAAACCATAGAGGTCACAAAGCGAGGATAAAAACATACACCACCGCTTGCCCTGACTAAATTCACACTAGTGTAACACTGACATGTGGGTCTCATAACCAAACTGATTGCTTGATATTTAAATGTTTTTATCTTGAGGCCATTGACTGTTTGATTATGTACCTGTGAAATAAAGTACTTTTAATGATTGTATTGCGGCGTGCTATGTTGCATTTTTGGCATATTACTTTTCTTTTTTGCTTGATGTTTCTTGGTATATATATGCCGGTAATGAAGCACCCAACCATATACTTTTCTCTTTTTTTTTTTAAAGAAATTAATAGTCCAGGCAATTTTAAGAAACTTTGTAATGGGGTTTATTAGGCAAATATGCCATTATCTGCATTTAAAAAGACAATCTTGACTCTTTTACATCAGTCAGGCCCTGTCTGTTCTATGGATGGGGAGGGGGGAGGAGGGAGATTAGTCGCCAGCAGAGAACAAAGGATTACACAGGGGGACCTGTGTGAAAGCCGGTATTCGGAGGTCAGAGAGGTCTGTGCTGACTTCAGAGGAGATAGCCCGGTGATGTAGCTGTAAATTAACTCTTTGTTGTCCTGTTTTGGTGCCTCATCTCCCTCAACCTCTCCCCTCTCCATAAGAGAACCATGAAGACAGGGGGGAGAGCTTCAAACTGCTTTTTCATGATAAAAATGCATTTTTAAGCTAATAAACCCAATTATAAAGTTTTTTTAAAATCGCCTGGACTATTGATTTCTGCAAAAAGAAAAAAAATTAAACAACAGCAACACTTTAACCCTTTGAGGACCAGGCCCAAAATGACCCAGTGGACCGCGCAAATTTTGATCTTAGTGTTTTCGTTTTTCCCTCCTCCCCTTCTAAGAGCTCTAGCACTCTCAGTTTTCTATCTACAAGCCATGTAAGAGCTTGTTTGTTACAGGAATAGTTGTACTTTGTAATGGCGTCTTTCATTTTACCATAACATGTATGATGGAATTCCAAATATATTATTTATGAAGATATAAATAGGTGAAATCGTAAAAAAGAATGCAATATGGTAACGTTTGGGGGGTTCCTGTGTCTACGTAATGCACTATATGGTAACAGCGACATGATACTATTATTCTATAGGTCAGCCCGAACACAACCATATGCAGGTTACACAGATTCTCTAATGTTATTTATGTATTTTTTTTATGAAATCCTTTTTTTGGCAATTAAATATTAATAAAATGGGCCTATTGTGACGCTTATAACGGTTTTATTTTTTCACCTATGGGGCTGTATGGGGTGTGATTTTTTTCCGCCATGATCTCTAGTTTTTATTAATACCATATTTGTGAAGATCGGACGTTTTGATCACTTTTTATAGATTTTTTTTATATATATAATGTAACATAAAATAGGTAATCTGCGCACTTTTTCCCCTCTTTTCGTGTACGCCGTTCGCCATGACGCTTTTTATATTTTATTAGATCGGACAATTACGCACGCTATGGTATATTATATGTTTATCTATTTATTTATTTTTATATGTTTTATTTATATCATGGGAAAGGGGGGTGATTTCAACTTTTATTGGGGGAGGGGTTTTGGGGTAGTGTAATAGTGTTTTGAACTTTTTTTTTTTTACACATTTGAAGTCCCTTTGGGGGACTTGTACATACATTACTTTGATTTTTACACTGACCATTGCTATGCCATAGGCATAGCATTGATCAGTGTTATCGGCGCTCTGCTCATTGAGCCTGCCTGTGCAGGCTTAGTGTAGCAGATCGCCGATCGGACCGCACAGAGGAAGGTAAGAGGCCTCCGGCGGTCCGTTTCAACGATCGGGACCCCCGCAGTCACACTGCGGGGGTCCCGATCGGTAAGTGACAGGGGACTCCCCCTGTCACTTACACTTAAACGCCGCAGCGTTTAAGGGGTTAATGACACGCGGCAGCGCGATCGCTGCAGTGGGTCATTACCGGTGAGGTCCCGGCTACAGTGAGCCCCCATCTGCTATGAAGCGCGCTCCGCTCCGGAACACGCTTCATAGCAGGAGAAACACCCAGGACGTAGAGTTACGACATGGGTCCTCTGGGGACAGACTTCCATGACGTAACCCTACGTCCAGGGTCGTCTAGGGGTTAAGCTATTAAGCTATACAATGTCATTATTGCGCCTTTGCTTCTGATAAGTATTTGCTTCTGACTGTATATGTTGGCTGCCGATGACCATATGCACTTAAACCATTGTGTTGCTAAGGTTAAGAAAGCTAAAAACCAAAGTAAAACTATCAAATGTGAAGAGAGAAATAGGTTACATACAATGGTTAGTAATCCTTACAAAGCACAAAACAAAGTACAGACATAAAAGAAATGTACCTATTGTAGCATTCGTATGAACCTTTGAGCTCTTGGTGTCTTCTCTCTGAGGACTGGTCCTATCATAGATGACGTCAGATTGAGCCGACTTTGGGATCTCGGCACTTTGATCAGCGAAATCTGGAGAAAAATTAACTCCTTCATCTGAAGAGATGTTGTCACCCATAGCTGAAGGCAGCTGAAAAATATAAAAATATTCTACGGCTAAGAGCTATAACAAAGACAAACTCAAATAGGTAGAACCAGTCTTGTTTGAGATGCATATGCCTATTTATATATTATTCATCTATAATTATGGTAATAATAAAGGCTGGTGATGCACATTGCATAAACCTGTGCAGGAGTGCAGAGACCAATCACCTCCCTGAGGAAGTGTGACTTGCACCCAGTACCTTACAGCTGGCAGCACAGCTCTCCGATGCTGTGCCCAGCACCCGATAACTAGGCATGGAGGCGGATCCACAGCGGCATGTAGTCTTGCTGCCTCCACCCTCTCCCCAACCCTCACCCTTGATTGACAGTCTGAGCACTGGGAACTTAATGCAGAGCCCAAATTGCCGTCCTGCCGGAGTCTATCGGGCACAGCGTCAGAGAGTTGCTTATACTTACCATCTCCTGAGGATCCTGGCCAACTGAGTGATGTCAAAGCCCGGCCATAGCTCTTGAAAAGGAGAGCGGTGGTCGGGAACCTAGGCAATGAGCAATCAACAGTACAGGGAGAGAAAGGGGCCAAGCTGGAAAAGAAAGCAATTTTGCTAATGCAAAGCATTTGCAAAATTTCTTTCTTTTGCATCTATCACCTAACAAAAGTTTAGGTGATGTGAGCACCCCTTTGAGAACCTCTAGTACAGATAGAAATACATATTTCTAGTACAGGTAGAAATATTTATCAGAATATGCTTTAATTTAGATCCAGTGTACTTTAGATTGCTAAATATTTTACCAGGTCTTCCACTATAATCCAGTATGAATCTGTCTATACTGCCAGCCTGCACCTGTATTTCAGTCCCGGTCTCATTTCCTACTCACCATGTCCTCCAAGGAGACATTTGGAGGTGTCTTCTGTGCATCATCAACTTGCGTTATTGGCTTTGCAGAAAACCTTGTCCCCAGAGCTCCTTTATTTGTCAGTGTGATGTAGTGGGTCACCGTCTCTCCGATGACATGCGTGCCAAAATCAATACATTTCTTATCTATGGCCAGCTGTAAAAAATGCCTCTGGTCAGATTATCATTATCATTTACTTATACCACGTAAAATTATTTATATCGATAACATGTTTCATGTTAAGAGTCGATGTATCACGGGCCATACCACATATCATACGGCTTTAAGTGCTTCATACTTCAGTTATAAACATCTGATGCATCATTTTAAATCAATGAGATGTCAAACGTAATAGCCAATCCAATATAAGCTCTGCTCAACACAGTGCATGCAGTAATAATCCCAGTTACAGGCAGCAGATACTATTGCTTACAGGATTAAAGGAGAAGTCCGGCGAAAATTTTCATTAAAGTATTGTATTGCCCCCCAAAAGCTATACAAATCACCAATATACACTTAATAAGGGAAATGCCTATAAAGTGCTTTTTTCCCTGCACTTACTACTGCATCAAGGCTTCACTTCCTGGATAACATGGTGATGTCACTTGCTGGATAACATGGTGATGTCACTTCCTGGATAACATGGTGATGTCACTTCCTGGATAAAATGGTGATGTCACTTCCTGGATAACATGGGGATGTCACTTCCTGGATAACATGGGGATGTCACTTCCTGGATAACATGGTGATGTCACTTCCTGGATAAAATGGTGATGTCACTTCCTGGATAACATGGTGATGTCACTTCCTGGATACCATGGTGATGTCACTTCCTGGATAACATGGTGATGTCACTTCCTGGATAACATGGTGATGTCACGAACCGACTCCCAGAGCTGTGCGGGCTGTGGCTGCTGGAGAGGATGGTGGCAGAGGGATGCTCAGTGTCCCTCCAGTGCCCTGTGTCCCTCAGTGTCCTCTCCAACAGCCACAGCCCACACAGCTCTGGGAGTCGGGTCGTGACATCACCATGTTTTCCAGGAAGTGACATCACCATGTTATCCAGGAAGGAAAACCTCGATGCAGTAGTAAGTGCAGGGAAAAAGCACTTTATAAGCATTTCCCGTAACAAGTGTATATTGGGGATTTGTATAACTTCTGGGGGGCAATACAATACTTTAATAAAGGCTTTTCCATTAAAGGTTATACCCTATCCACAGAATAGGGGATAACTATCTATTTAGTGATCAGTGTTAGCCATTGCCGAGTACAGAAGCAGTACTGCAAGTTCCATTACCTCACACTTCTTAGTTGTGCATCTGACAGGAAGAGAGAAGGGCCCGGTCTGAGCCAGCATCATCACCTCCCCTTCAAGATCTTCATTAATCTAGATAATGGACAATCATTAGACACAGTCAACAAACTCAGGCTTCTCACTCTACACTTCCCTGACGTCTAGTGTCTATCATACTCTATTACTTATATTGATTCCAGTAAAGAGTAAATAGATGGGGGATAAACTTGCTCCAAACTATGCCAGAAGTAGCTGGACGGTCCCAGACGGTCAGCATTGTCTTGGCACATTACTTCTAGTTTGCAGCAGCATTAGGGTATGTTCGCATGTAATGTTATGGGGAAAATCTTTTTCTTTCAAACCAACTGGTTTTAGAAAGTTATATAGATTTGTAATTTACTTCTTTAAAAATCTCAAGTCTTTCCCATACTTATCAGCTGCTGTATGTCCTGCAGGAAATGTTGTTTTCTCTTCAGTCTAACACAGTGCTCTCTGTTGACATCTCTGGGCGAGACAGGAACTGTCCAGAGTAGGAAAGGTTTTCTGGGGGATTTGCTGCTGCTCTGGACAGTTCCTGTCATGGACAGAGGTGGCAGCAGAGAACACTGTGTGAGACTGTAAAGAAAACAATATTAGCTACAGGACATACAGCAGCTGATAAGTATGGGAAAACTTGAGATTTTTAAATATTGGAGATTTTTAAGTAAATTACAAATGTATATAAAACTTTCTGAAACCAGTTGATTTGAAAGATTTTCGCTGGAGTACTCCTGTAACAGATGATGGTAGCTACTGCTATAGGAGTGCTATGGTTGACACTGTGTCTGGTTCTATATATGCCGATTTCTATAAAGAGGTATGTGCATACGTTTTTTGTTTGGATACTGTTTCATGACATTATGTGATAGTTTAAAAAAAAAAAAAAATATATATATATATATATATATATATATATATATATATATATATATATATATCCTTTATATAACACTAACGCTATCCACTTACCATTGGCTTAAACGTTACAATCATGTCACATGACATTCCTGCTGACATTTGTCCAGGTGGGTCGAATCTATAAAAGCCAAAAAGAAGAAATCACATGTGGGTGTACTACAACTCCCAGTATGCCTTAGGGAGACAAGACACCATCTTCAATGAGCAAACCTGTGATGCTAAACACATAGGCCTATTTGCGACCATCATGTTATGGACTACTAGTAGACGATCGGATTGATATTGTATATTGTGTGGTTTGTATTGGTTTATATGTCTGCTCAGTTATGGTTCCGGAGTACTCTGACTGACAGCAGCGTCTGTACACACAATCTCCCAGGGAAGAGATTAAGTCTCTAATATTATCATTCCCTTATCCTTACAGATGGCCGAGGCTTTGGGGCATCACGGCACAGCGGTCAGACAATAGTTCTCATGCGTCATCACTTGTCACTGGCTCATTACCAGCGTCCTGCGTCTCTGGTAATTCTCAGGTTTCAGGTTTTGGCCCTGGGCTCTAGGACAGATTGTGACCAGACATTATTTGTATTAAACACAAGTGAAGAAGCTGAGCTTCTCTATGGAATACGTATATAGTAACATAAATAGCCTGTGTACAGTATATGGAGAAAAGTAATAGGCCTCACCTTATACAGTAATTACTGAATAACAGTGTTTCTGTATAAAATGTAGCCCCTACCGATGCTGTCTGCCTTTACAAACATCTGTATAAGAATGGGTTACGCTACAGGGCTCCCCGAGACCGATCCGGTGCTGTCAATGGTGCCAGTTCCTGAACTTTCTTCGCCCCCCCCCCCCCTTTCCATATGTCAGGTGGTCCGGTTTTCTTGTTTTACCAGAAACCGATGACAACTGAGCATCAACTTTCATGAGGTTTTCTATGCCTCTTTTTTATAAGCCATGAGTTGTTAGACAGGACTAATGCAAGATGTGTTCCCCCGGCCTGTCCAGTCATCTGGCATCCAAATTTAAGTACCAGATATTATGAACTGTTCCATTCAGATGCATAGGATCAGTTCAAATGTAAATTTCCCACCGGCGGTTTGGGGCTGCACTGGAGGGAAAGAGTCGGACTGCCTGTTTTATATCAAAAAGAGGAAAATGTAGAGGGCACTCACCATTAAAAACGTATTGTTTATTCATTTTCTTCTTAAAAACACCATAGCAGGACGAGCATGGGAAAGGATGCTAGATCCTTCTAATCAGTGCAGCAGCGTGACATCTGTTTTGCGTAACAGACGCATCTGTTTTAATGGTGAGTGCCCTATACATTTTCCTCTTTTTGATGTCTACAATGATACACTATGTGGGACATTTATTAAGCCGGACTTATAAATGTCCCCGCATCTCCGGCGCTACGGAGATTTATGTAGAGGCGGACTGCCTCTACATAAAGTGTTAACAAAAATTATATAGTCCTCTAAGTCACAGCAGCCCTATGTGATATAGTATTGAAGCATAATAAAATAACAATATAAAATGCCGATTTAATTAGAATATATAAAATCACATGTAATGATCATGGAAACAATAAAATACAATAAAGGTACTAGTAAAAATGCCGCCGGGCCCTGGCGGGAAAATGAATAAAGGAATATTTGGATACCAGCACTGCGGGTTAAGTCTGTAATGGGTGATGTCCGAACAGCAATAGGCAGAGTAGCTATAGATATAATAGGCAGCTATGTGCCACGGAGTTTGCTGGTTACAGTAGTTCAGATGCAGTCATGTAGTTGTGGCAGTTTGTGCTCCACAAGGTAGCAACCTTGTATCAATCAGCAACAATGATAGCAATCCATAGATTTTTTAGCAGGATTCTTAGTCATATGCTGCTGCCAAAAACTGCTCTGGAGACATGAGCCTGGGTATCTGTGGTATGTCAGTATACTGGTACGGAAATGGCTGGGATTGCTGGGATCTTTAGTGTGTTTGTCAGTATACCAGTACTGGAATGACTGGGATTGCTGGGATCTGTAGTACTTCAGTGCCAGTCCAAGTACATTCTACAGACACATATTTGTCTAGGGTGGAGGTTGTGTAGTAGTAAAGAAAGCGTCTGGTGTCTGTGACACCTCTCACCCGTCCCGATGGAGATACAGCAGCAGAAGCGATCAGGGCCAGCCTGTGGCAATGCGTCCTGGTATAGTGGCAGGAGCAGTTCACACACTGCGCGGCCGCGCTCTGGATGCTCTCACCGTCCTCTTTTTGTCAGTTTCTGATGCAGCAATATTAAGGTGTAACCAGCAGTTTGTTTGGAGAAAATGGCATAGGTTGAATGGGGCCCCAATAGTTAAAATGGTGTATAGGACTTGCTCATACACATGTGTGGGAGCATAAGATTTAGCCATACGCGTTTCAGAGTGTCAGGTTCACTCCTTCATCAGTGGCACAGTATCACCCTAGACAAATAAGAATGTGTCTGTAGAATGTACTTGGACTGGTACTGTATAGTACTACAGATCCCAGCAATCCCAGTCATTCCAGTACTGGTATACTGACAAACACACTACAGATCCCAGCAATCCCAGCCATTTCAGTACCAGTATGCTGACATACCATAGATACTCACCAACTCATGTCTCCAGAGCAGTTTTTGGCAGCAGCATATGACTAAGAATCCTGCTAAAAATCGACAGTTTGTGATTTTCTACTGTTGGTTATAGAATATCTATGGATTGCTATCATTGTTGCTGATTGATACAAGGTTGCTAACTTGTGGAGCACAAACTGCCACAACTACGTGACTGCATCTGAACTACTGTAACCAGCAAACTCCGTGGCACATAGCTGCCTATTATATCTATAGCTACTCTGCCTATTGCTGTTCGGACATCACCAATTACAGATTTAACCCGCAGTGCTGGTATCCAAATATTCATTTATTCATTTTCCCGCCAGGGCCCGGCGGCATTTTTACTAGTACCTTTATTGTACTTTATTGTTTCCATGATCATTACATGTGATTTTATATATTCTAATTAAATCGGCATTTTATATTGTTATTTTACTTTGCTTCAATACTATATCACATAGGGCTGCTGTGACTTAGAGGACTATATAATTTTTGTTAACACTTCTTGGTACTCATATGCCACTATAGGTAGGGGCAGACTATATTTTAACCTCAGTCATTTGCACTTAGACCTGTGAGCTGCACCACTTCCCCCTTTTGTTCTAGAATCCATATCTTGCCTCTACATAAATCCCGTGCGCGTCGGTGCGCACAGCCGAAAACCTACACCACCTGAAAGGTGGAGTAGGTTTTCGGTGTATCTTTGCGCTGAAAAAATGATAAATCGCGCTGACTCTGAGTCCGCGCCCCCCGTAACGCCCCCTCCCCACCCCCGGCGTACTCGGCGTGAAGTGCTGATATGTGAATATTTTATTCGCAAATCGGCCATTTGCAAATAAAATCATTCGCATATCGGCACTTTACGCCGAAAATCTTCAGTACGCCGGATGATGCATGTCCCCCTATATCTCCAGTAGAAGTGAGCACCCCATACGTTATGTGAACTCTTACCCCTAATTAAATCCATACTGGAAGAAAGTCTGTAAATGTTTCAATAGTGCTGTTTCTCTATACATTTAAGACTGCCTGTTTTATGTGACAGGGGCCCTCTCTCTTGAATCCTTCTCCATCAGCAGTGAGTGGTATTATTAAGAAGCATTTATGAACCACAGTAACTTAGTCATTACGTGAAGACTAGAGATAAGCGAGTACTAAAGTGCTCACATGCTTGTTACTCGAGTATTTTCAGATGCTTGAGTGCTCAATTTGATAAACAACCCCATTCAAGTCAATGGGAGACTAAAGCATTTTTTTAGGGGCCTCCCAATTGGTAGAGGGTAGGGTGTCTGGTGCACCTGAAAACCTCAGAAAGTGATTGACACACCATGGGAATAGAACTGGAACAGCAGGGGAGCATGCATGGATGTACTAAAGACTCCCAGGTGCCTGAATTATTCCATTTTTACAGATTGACAATATTGCGTACCCAACACAAGATAAAGTCCAAATTAAAGTAGGGGAAAAAAGTTAGAAAAGACTCTTTTCTTGTAGAGAAACAAAAAAAAAAAAGAAAATGATAACTTTGTGGGAACAGTTTGGGTTCGTCCCTTTTCTCTTTCAGCATGACTGCGTCCACGGCAAGCTTCATAAAGGCATGGAGAGGAGTCTGGTGTGAAGGAACATGGCTGGATCCACAGTGGCCTGACCTCAACCCCATCAAACACTTTTTGAATGAATTAGAATGGAGATTATGAACTAGACCCTCTTATCCAATATCCAACTCCATATTATTATCTATATTGACTTACAGCATGGGTCTCAAACTCAATTTACCTGGGGGCCGCTAGAGGTAGAGTCTGGGTGAGGCTGGGCCGCATCAGGTTTTCCACAAGAAGGGGACTGGGGGGAGCTGGGGGGTGACACGGGGGACTGGGGGTGACACAGGGGACTGGGGGGAGCAGGGGGGTAACACAGGGGACTGGGGGTGACAAAGGGGACTGGGGGTCCCTGAAAGGGGACTGGGGGTCTCTGAGAGGGGACTGGGGATGACACAGGGAACTGGGGGGAGCAGGGGTGACAGAGGGGAGCTGGGGGGTGACACAGGGGACTGGGGGGAGCAGGGGGGTGACACTGGGGACTGGAGGTGACAAAGGGGACTGGGGGTCCCTGAGAGGGGACTGGGGGTGACACAGGGGACTGGGGGGAGCAGGGGTGACAGAGGGGAGCTGGGGGTGACACAGGAGACTGGGGGGAGCAGGGGGGTGACACAGGGGACTGGGGGTGACAAAGGGGACTGGGGGTCCCTGAGAGGGGACTGGGGGTGACACAGGGGACTGGGGGGAGCAGGGGTGACAGAGGGGAGCTGGGGGTGACAGAGGGGAGCTGGGGGTGACACAGGAGACTGGGGGGAGCAGGGGGGTGACACAGGGGACTGGGGGTGACAAAGGGGACTGGGGGGAGCAGGGGTGACAGAGGGGAGCTGGGGGGTGACACAGGGGACTGGGGGGAGCAGGGGGGTGACACTGGGGACTGGAGGTGACAAAGGGGACTGGGGGTCCCTGAGAGGGGACTGGGGGTGACACAGGGGACTGGGGGGAGCAGGGGTGACAGAGGGGAGCTGGGGGTGACACAGGAGACTGGGGGGAGCAGGGGGGTGACACAGGGGACTGGGGGTGACAAAGGGGACTGGGAGTCTCTGAGAGGGGACTGGGGGGAGCTGAGAGGGGACTGGGGGGAGCTGGACACACCCCTCCTCCTCCTCTCACCCCTGGCACCGGCGCTCTCCTCTCAGCCGCACATGCAGCTCCTCGATCTCTGGAGGAGGAGGCCGCGGGGACTGCAGGGTGAGGTGATCGCATCGCTGCAAGTCCTGGGGCTGTAAAGCAGGATCGGGGATCTGCACTGCATCCCCCGATCCTGCTGAACAGCCCCAGGACTTGCAGCGATGCGATCACCTTGGAGTCCCTGCGGCCTCCTCCTCCAGAGACCGGGGAGCTGCATGTGCGGCAGGGACGCTAGGGGGCGGCAGGTCTGCCAGGAGGCTGTTGGCCCCTGCACTGCACAACTCCCCTCCCACCACCACGGCCGCTGCCCACCTCTCCGTCGTCTTCGGGAGGCCGGCCGAACAGCTGCAGCCGTCCCTGATGCCGGCCCCCCTCTGCCGCGTCATCAGCTGCTCAGCCGCGATTGGCTGAGCATAAAGTTAAGCTCAGCCAATCGCGGCTGAGCTGCTGATGAGGGCCGCACTTACAGGGAAGCTACCATTGAGGTGGGGGCCGCAAACTAGTGTCCCAAGGGCCGCAGTTGGCCCGCGGGCCGCGAGTTTGAGACCCCTGACTTACAGTATACGGCCACTTAATAAGGTGGTTTTGGTGGTTTCCCCACAGGAGCCACCCCTTGGCTGGGTCCTTGCTGGAGGGATATCTGGCTAGTCTTGTGTTTTGAGACTCTTAAATGAGGCTCCACTGCCTCTTTTTTGCATATTTGTATTTCCCAGGGAGCAATGCACCTAGGATTTCACTGCATTGAGCACTTTTACCAGCAGCTGGCAGTGTTATCTTTGGCTGGTCTCCCTGAGATCAGTGATCTGTTTCTCTTATGGCTCTACTAGGCATTGCTCTCACCTAGCCAGAATCCTGCTCCACACTGATGAGGGGCAACACCCCAAAACAGCTGTGTGTGGATGGATACTTGGCCTTGGTTCTTTCCTTGTCATTACATTGACTTATAGGGCTACTTAATATGGTGGAATCATTACAGGAGCCACCCCTTGGCTGGGTCCTTCCCGGAGGGATATCTTGCTAGTCCTGTGTTTCGACACTCTTAAATGAGGCTCCATGGGCTCTTCTTTACATAGAGTAGTTATGCAGGAAATCAGAAATTAAGATCCTATGTAAAAATCAGCTATAAATGCTATTGTACAAGGCCGATTAGCACAACAATAAACCAACTACTTATACTGTATATGACCCTCTTTTGAGCGTGAAACAGCTCTGACAGTTCAATCGCTGCCTTATATTTCCCGCTCCCTTGCAAGACGCCCTTTTCAACGTTATTCACTTCACGTCAGTAGTTTTAATGTTATGGCCGATAGACGTATGGCACTGAATACGTACCATTAAAAATGAAGGTCACAGAATGCCTTCATTGTTTTTCCCATCACATCTTCCCGCTGAAACCTTGACACGGGCGAGCCGCAATGTGAAGTTTCTATGATAATCTAATTCTGTATTGTGGCGTTTGCTTCCACCAGCTCATAAACTGTGTCACACTGTATCTATCAGTCACGCCTCAATGTCATACACAATCCTCATCTTTAACACACAGTAACTTTAAAAACTGCTCACCTTAGGGGAAAAGTGAATTCTCACAATGCTGAAAGTTATTAGAAACAAGAAAACTTAACAAGAAGAAGTTGTTGGAATGGAATGAAGTGCCATATGGGTCAATGTAATGATCATATATGTACAATGGTGCGGAGGCGCCTCTAGCATGGATACAAGATGAGATACGGGTGGGTATGGAGTATACAGGTTCTGTATCCTTTATACAGCACATTCATCCATATATGTTATAGCTGGTCAAGTAGATTCTGCACACTTAGGGCCCTTGCACACTGAGGAAATCACGTGGATAAGCTCTGGCAGATTCTGTGCACGCTCCCGCTTAAAAATCTGGCCGTCCCATAGACTCCATTCTATAGTCAGACGGCTTCCGCTGTCCACCCAAAGAATTGACATGTCACTTTTTTGGGTGAACGACGGAATTCACTGGACCATAGAATAGAGCTTATGGGATAGGCAGAACGTCAAGGGGGGGGGGGGGGAGCAACAAAGTTATCCGCTTAATTTCCTCAGTGTGCAAAGGCCCTAATAGGCTGCCATACTGGCTTGCCATAGATGCTGTATTAGTGACAGATCTGGCGATCACACTGCACAAATGCATTTGTATTACATTATTGTTAAACCAGTCTGAGTTTGTGTTCTCACAACGTGATTTATTGATAATAATGGTCGCAAATAATGATCATGACCGTGATTATCAATAGATTGCCGTAGCGGGAAAACAGCCTAGGGGTATGTTCACACTCAGTAAATCAGTCTCAGTGTCCCATAGCCTGTCTCTCAGAACGGGGAGCGGCGGCAGCGGAAGAGCGTACGCTCTTCCCTCGACAAGCTATGGGACACTGAGACAGGCCGGATTCCACCTGATTTACTCAGTGTGAACATACCCTTAAGCCCAAAACTTTAACAAGTCCTTTCACTGCAAAACACAACAATTTATAATGTTATACTGTACACTATTCTAATATTAGGCTTGCAATCTGTCCAAACATAGGTCACAATTTCAGAAATATGCTATGTCACCGGCTAAGCACTCATATTACTGTATACATTGCAGGATCTGCGGCCAGCAGCATTGTAATGAAATGAAACCTACATGCTGAGGGCCAATTGCACAGAACGTGCACTGTACTAAGTAAAGTACACTACACAGTGATGCTATGAAAACCGGTTATTAGCAGCTGTAAATGCCGTTTCTGGATCCACTTCAAATACACAACAGATTGGAAGTGAATGTGAATGATAAATGACTTACTGTATGGCGATGAAGTCCTTCAAATGATCACTTACTCCCACCAGCTTGCAGAAATTAATTGTATAGGATGCATTCGTCAAAGTGATTTTTTTCTTGTAAGTCTTTCCCACATCAAGGTCCTGAAATTTTAAAGTGGAGGAAGAATAAACCTGATTTTATCTGATGTTCCAGCAGTCCGGCTTAAAGAGGTATTGTCATCTTGTTACATTATCCCCGTCCCTTAACAATGATCTGTGGCCCCATAGACAATAAGTGAAGTGGTGGCTGCACAGGCGCATTATGTCTCTGTTCTTGGAATTGTCTAGGACCACCACTGATCTGCTTGTTGCTTCTCTCAATCCCCCCATGTGCCTGCTTAGTTTTGATAACCTCTTGTCCTTGGCTATGGCCCACTTTTGGGCATCCAAGTTGGGTCACATGCTTAGTTCAGTTGCGGTATTTTATTCTGTCTAGTAGTACTGCCAGTTGGTTTTCCCTTCACATGCAAGGAAGGGGGATTGTGTGAAAGTGCTTGCACTACTGCATGGATACAGCAGAATAAAATACTAGTGAGGAAACCAGAAAGTGAAAAGATTCCTGGGAGGGAGAGAGAAAGAGTACATGGCTATGTTAACACATAGTATTTCCGTCAGTCATTTGGTCAGCCTTCTGCAACCAAATCCATCTGGGTCAGACCCGTAGTGATCGTGAGAACAAGCAGGGAGAAGGCGGCAGTCCTCTCCTGGCTCTTTGTCATGTGACAAAGTCAAGTGTCACTGTCATTTTTTTTTTTTTTTTTTTTGCATAAATCAATAGCCCAGGCGATTTTAAGAAACTTTGTAATTGTGTTTATTAGGCAAATATGCCATTAACTGCATTCAAAAAGCCTTTCCCCAGCCCCCCCCCTCCCTCCTCTCCCTCATTCACTGCTCATTATTAGGAAATCTTGACTCTTTTGCATCAGTCGGATCCTGTCTGTTCTATGGAGAGGCGAGGGGGGAGGAGGGAGAAGAAAGTTTAGTCGGCAGCAGAGGAGCAGAGAACAAAGGATTACACAGTGGGAGCTGTGTGAAAGCGGTATTCAGAAGTCCGAGAGGTCAGTGCTGACTGTCAGAGGAGATAACCAGTGATGTAGCTGTAAATTAACTCTTTGTTGTCCTGTTTTGGTGCCTTATCTCCCTCCACCCCTCCCCTCTCCATAGACAACCATGAAGACAGGGGGGAGAGCTTCAAACGGCTTTTTCATGATAAAAATTCATTTTTCGGCTAATAAACCCAATTACAAAGTTTCTTAAAATCGCCTGTACTATTGATTTCTGCAAAAAAATTTAAACAACAGTGACCCTTTAATGCCTTATACATATATCCCACCCCTTGACATTATTCCCTGCACCAGTGTTTTTTTTTATTTAAAGGGATTATCCAGGCTTACAAAAACATTGCTGTTTTTTCTAGAAACAACTCATCCTCAGTATGGGTGTGGGGTTTGCAGTTCATTTCCATTGAAGTGAATGAAGCTGAATTGTAATACACAAGGAAAGGGGTGGTGCATTTTTTAAAAGAAAGTAACAGTGTCTTATCTAATCTTGGATAACCTCTTTAAGGGTATAATTCCACACACTGTATATGCAGCAAATACGCAGCAAATACGCATCAGATGGGATGGTGAAGATTTGATGTTGTGTTCAGTTATTTAGATCTAATCTGCTGCGTATTTGCTGCGTATTTGCTGCGTATCGCAGTAGTAAATACGCTGCATATACGGCGTGTGGGTTTATACCCTAACGCTAGAGCTATATAGCAGCTCTGTCCAATGGTTTAAGGTAGGGATGGGAATCCTTCAGCCTATCAGCTGCTGCGAAACTACAATTGCCATCATGCCTGATGGTAATCAGGCATGATGGTAATTGTAGTTTTACAACAGCTGGAAGACCGAAGGTTCCTTATTCCTAGTTTGAGGTAACGCTACAGAAAACATTTTTTACAATTTAGGTTTTTGTTATTCTCATTTAAAATTTAGTAGAAAACTGGAGCAGTAAAGGGAGGAGAGGTACTAAAAACTAATGTAGAGTACACAAAGTACACCCTTAATAGCATGTATGTCATTTCTAATGAAATGGACACTAAGCTGGAATAGGTTGACTCCCGCTGAGCATCAATCATCAAGAAAAACGGAACCATTGTTAGTAAAGGCCAAATTATCAGGTTCATTACTGCCATTCGCGTGAAACGTACCTTGAAGTGAATCATCTTTGGTTTGCTATAAAAGGGACAGCCTTTAAATTCATGTCCTGAGACCACTTGCTTTTCAACAATGCCATTTTGGAGTTTCCTTAGGGTTTCAGACATAATTTCTTTTTCCATTTTACTGCCCCCTACAGGCTTGGCATCTATCTCTTCCTTTGGAACCTAAAATCAACATAAATATAAATATAAGTCAAAGTGAAGTGTCACTGTCATGTGTAAAAACTTTTGACATGTCACAGAGACGTGTCAAAAGTTTTGATCAGTTCTGGTCTGATCGGTACCAATCAGGAGAACAGGTGGGGAAAAGACTGCGCTGCATCGTGTCCTCTCTCCACTCTGCTTGGTACTGCAGTTAGCATCATTCATTGTCATTTGAAGGGAATGTATCCCCTATTGTTATTTCTTATCTGTTTCTATTGTCCTTTTGTGCTTTATTGTAAGTTATGGGGGCTGCCACATTGCCTAAGCTTCTGCTCTACTCTTTAGTAACAGCATTTACAGATATGCTTTACAGCAACTTATGGTCATAGGCAACAACATACTGGAGGGGACTCTGATATCTATGGGGGACTTTTTCAGGCATGCTCTGTGACCTTTTCAGTAGTCATTGCGCAGAGAGGGGGAGGCTAAGGGTCCTATTCCACCAGACGAGCAACGACGTAAATGAGCGCCGATCTGCTAGATAGGCGCTCGTTTACTGGGCCTATTCCATGGCCCCGATGATCGTGAAACAAGGGCTGCAGGGACATCGTTACCGATGTCCTTGCAGCCCTTGCTTCATACATTACCTGTCCGGGCGCAGGTCTTCTTCTCCCATCCCGCGAGCCGCAGCAGCTTCGGAGCGGGGCTGTCTGAACTGACAGACCGCTCAGCCAATCACTGGCCGTGGCGGTCCCGGACAGTGATTGGCTTAGCGGTCTGTCAGTTCAGACAGTCACGCTCCGAAGCCGATGCTGCCGCGTGGGACCGGGAAAAGAAGACCTGCGGCCCGGACAGGTAATCTATGGTTCTGCTGAAATCGTCGGTCGCCGCGCACCACTATTGAACCGTAGCAATGCGCTGGTGGTGAACAACGATTTTAGGTCTGAACCTAAATGAACGATCAGACGATGACACAATCATCGGCTGATTGTTCTCTCTATTCCACGGAGCGAAAAGATTCGGCCAATTATCGCTCCTGTGGAATAGGCCCCTAAGCCTTGACTATTACCTATTGCGAATGGCCTGATCCTGTTTCATCTCTGTATGGGTGTTACATTTCACTGTAATCCTGCCTTTGATTAAACTGCTGAAAAGGAGGAGAAAGTGTGAATTACCATTAGGCGTAATAAGCCGAATGAAAACTGCAAAATTTCAAGATTTTAAAATACACATTGTAGGTATCACTACAGTATTATGTTTCAATATTCTGACTGTATTGTAAGTTTATAGAATTTTCCAGAGACTTTGTTATATGCTGTTCTGCCATTTTGAAGGGATTTGGGGTATTATTGCTGTATTTCCTCTAGTAAACAAAAAAAAAAAATATTATATATAAATTCTACACATAGTAAAATTTAAACATAAAAAAGATCTGTTTAACATAAAAAATTTCCGCGGACACAGCCCCTTTAAGGGAACAGAATGAGCTGCTACAGCTGCTCTTTTTTTCTCTGGGCAAAGTAAAAAACCTTTGCAAGCGCCATCAGATAAGGAAGGGGTGGTGAATCATATTCTGCTTCTCTATGAAAATAATAAAGATTTCTTCTGTAAACCCTAATCTATATAATATTTTAGAAAACTGTGCAAAAAAATAACATACGGCAACAAACCGCTTGCACTTAAAGGTTATGAAGATCTTGACATTATGAAATGAAATGGCATCTGCGGAATCCAGATACACAAGATAGAATAGTAATAACCCATAAAAACCAAAGCTGATTTGCAAAAATGGCAAAATTAGAAATCTAATTGCACGGAGTACGGCCCTGCTCGTTCAATATGGGCTGATAAATAGGCCCGAAGAAAAATAATCAATTAGTACAGGCGCATAGAATTGCAAATTGCCGCATTAAATGATTCTGAATTGGCAGCACTCCTGTCATGTTCGGTTATGTATAGTACAAAAGCCAGCGAGCACAATATGATCTGTGGCTTTGCAGTCCATGCACGGAAAACAGAGAGGAGACGAATCTCTGAGAGATCAGCGTGCAGGCACATATTCAGGGCGCTCGTCCATAGACAGTCACTTCTGATCAGAGCTCAGCATTAACCATAAGTAAGCTCTTATAGGACTAGGACTAGAAGCCGTCACATATAACTATGACATATCAGAAGATTAAAGGGAAACCGATCCTGAAGTTAATATAATCTATGACTGTCGTACATTCTATTCAACTACTGCTCAAATAATCTCTCTCTTCTTCTGTGGTGCACACTTTGATGGTGGAGCCATCAATAACCTCTACAAAGTCTTCTATATGGTATTTTCTTGGGCTTTTGAGTTTTTTTTTTTGGACTACTGGCAGCCTAGCTATTTAAACTAATAAACTATTTATATCAGTTTGGTGGGGGGCTTTTTCCTGACCTCTGCATGATGCCGGGGAGGCCCCTTTCCATCTTTGCCACTGTACATTTTGGAGTTGTGCCTGGTGCTGAAGTAAAACCCCTCAAGTAAAGGAAACTGAGCTACATGCAGTATTGTACACAGCTGCTAACAAAAGAGAATATATGGTGCTGTCCCTGGAAAACAGTACGGTTGTTGGAAGTCAGATGATCATTGTGGTTGGTGGGAATTAGACCCTTACTAAAATTATCCAAAAGATAGGCCATTAGTATTAGAAAGGCTCACCAGGCAAAACCAGGTGCAACCACTTCACAATACACAGAGACAACTGTTTGCGGCCTCATTTGTTGTATAGTTCGGGGGTGCTGGGTGGCGCGGCAGGACAGCCACCATGCTAGTTATTGCACTGTGTTGATCTACGCAGAAAATAACTCACTGGACTACCTTTATAGAAGTCAGAGGCCCACAAAACACAGATAGCATATCCAGTAGTTAAGTCATCAATGTTTAAAAGGGTTTTACCAGTGAATAGGGGACAAGTCCCTGAAGATAGCTTAGTACAGCGCTTGGTAGTTTTTGGCAATCCTACAGACAATGAAAGGAGCAGAGCTTCATTCACAGTCTCGCTCTCAAGATCACAGGTTGCCGCAGTAATCGGACCTCCCTGTGATTAGACACTTATCTTCTATCCGCACGATAAGGGTTATTGTATAAGACCCCTTAAATACTTAAAAAATCTAGAAATGGCCCTAATAATCAGGCAAAGGGAGTCTGCCAGAAGTTTTGATCCTTCCAGCCTACAAAGGTGACATGTAAACCAGCTAAAATACTGCTCTGTTACTGGTCATACTGTCTGCATATGTGAGTAAAATAAGTTTTACATATCACTATGAAGCTCCCTGGGCTCTCCTAACCCTCCGTTCTGCTCTTGCAAGCCTGGGAAAGTAGTCTCTTGAATAGACCCTAAAGATGTCTTCAACAGCGGAGAGGAGTTTTGGGCGTTTAGGGTATGTTCAAACTGAGTAAAACAGGCGGAATTCCGTGGCGGAAATTTCCGCCGCGGAATCCCGTCTGTCTCAGTGTGTCATTGCCCATCTATGGTAGAGGGGCTCTCCGCTCACATAAGTGACATGGAGCGCGCGCACTCCCATAGAGTTGCTATGACACGCTGAGGCAGGCGGAATTCTACCTATTTTACTCAGTGTGAACATAACCTTACTGCTGAGCCCACGACACTTCACCCTGGGGACTCCTAGAGTTGGATTAAAGGGGTTACCCAGAGCTACAAAAACATGGCCACTTTCTTTCAGAGACAGCACGACTCTTGTCTCCAGTTGAGGTGCGGTTTGCAATTAAGCTTCATTCACTTCAATGGAACTAAGCAGCAAAACCACGCCCAAGCTGGAGAGAAGAGTGGGGCTGTCTCTCTAAGAAAGTGACCATGTTTTTGTAGCACCAGATAACCCCTTTAAGTTTTTTTTCTATTTTTTTTTTTCAAATAGTATGACCATTCGTATAATAAGTACAGTATCACCACATTAATGGCCTAAGTTGTGGGTACATGTCAGAATACAATCAGAAAGGTATTAGAACGTATACTACAGTGTACTCACATTGCGACCATCAGCTTTAACACACCAAACTATGGGCATTTCACTTGTGGGACGCAAACATTTGGCCTACTACACTATCTTTGTCCTGCGAGAGTCAAGTACGATGGAATACTTCCTGGTGTCGCTCGTCCTCCGTTACCTTGTAGGGTTTTAGGTCTTCACTCCATAAGCCTCTAAACTCTGGCTGAGCCAAGTTTTCACTTTCTCCATCATGTGTGAGTCCTGGTGACACATCTGGGGACTGTTCAGCCAAGGAGAGGTCATCATCAGCATCAGATGACAGGGGAGAGGGAGAACGCCACTTCCTCTGCAGACAAGGAAAAAATTGTGAGATATTCTTTCTGGAAAATGGTGATCATGTCTTTGAAACCTTCCTGCACTGTGCATGCTAAAGCATTGGTTGTCCAGGCATAATGAGAAAAGTAGTGTTGCTACAAAACTACAACTCCCATCATAACTGGACTGCCAAAGCTTAAGCTTTGGCTGTCCAGGCATGATGGGAGTTGTAGTTTTGTAACAGCTGGAGAGCCAAGGTTCTCTACCCTTGGCTTAGGGATTCAGCACAGGTATGCCATTCAGGGCTCTGAGAAAGCCGCGAGCTGTAGCCCAACAGTCAGAACACTGTAAACATTGCATCCCTAATAATGGAGCATTTCTGCATAAATCTATTATTTTTCTTTTTATTTAGTCTTCTTTGAAAGTGTGAAACCATAAAATCATCCACAAAGACGCTTGAACTTGAAACGAGAAATAATTTCATGGCTATTTTAAAAATTGTGCTCTGCGAGTCTTGTTCCGTATCGTAATTAGTATCTTTATAACATGCTGCTCAGATACAATTAAACCGCGGGTAGCACACATATTATGAAGCTTCATTACATTTCTTCCCTCGTAACAGAGATGGCTGGGGAAAAGACTGCACGGCGGCCTGGAATATTGATGCTACAAAAACATTCGCTGCATGCGCGGTAAAATGAGGCCAAATGGGTTTTCAATACGAAAGGATCTGTCCATTTTTTACTTCTTAAAACTATGTTCACACACAGTATTTCTGTTAATCTTTTGGTCAGTATTTGTCAATCAAAACTAGGCAAATCTTTTTATTATAACTTTCCCCTGTTAGTCCCACTCCTGGTTTTGGTTGAAAAAAAGGCTAACCAAAAGATTGACAGAAATAGTGTGTGAACATAGCCAAAATTTATCCAAATGCTCCAAAAAAAAAAAAAAAAAATTTGGTGGGGGGGGGGGGGGGATTTATCAAAACCTCATACGCTCATAGGGGGACATTTATTAAGTCCGGTGTTTTCTGCACCGGACTTAAAAATGTCCTTACAGCGCCAACACTACGGAGATTTATGTGCAGGCGTACTGCTGGCATGCCATAAATCCTGTGCGCACCAGTGCTCAGAGCTGGAGTAGGTTTCCTGACTATTTTCTGGTGGAAAAAATGCTCAATAGAGCAGACTCTGAGTCCGCACCCACTGTTCCGCCCCCTCCACACCCCTTCCCCGCCCCTCTGGCGTATCGGGCAGAAAGTGGCCAGGTTCGCATCTGGCCACTTTCCCACCAAAAATATGCGTTTTTACATTGATAAATGTCCCCCATAGGGTCTTAAATTAGGCCCCGCTCCCTCTTCTCCGGCCGAATTCACGCACGCCACTTAGTGAATCTGGCTGGGCACCTGAACCTGCGCTCAGCCGACCAAATCTACACCTGCGTAAAGCAAGTGTAGATTTGAATCATGATTTACGCCTGCGAGGGGAGGATGCGCCCCCCCACAAGTCCCCCCTGCCCACCCATCGGGCGAGTGGGGGATATGGCAAGCGTACGCCAGGGAGAAGGGGCAAATCTTTTCCCTAGTGTACGCCCCTGCTGGACCCTTCATAACTGTCCCCCGTATGTACAGCCAATGGCGCATGTGCAGGAAGCAGCCCGTAACAAACGGCCTAGCTATGCATATATGAATATGCATAGTGAGCCGGACGGGAGGGGGCAGGGCTAGGCGGCCCGAGTGGGTGCTCCGGGAGCATGGGGAACACCCCAAATGCTCTGAGTACACTAATTAGCATACCAGCAATTAGCCGAAAACACCAATATATTAGACCGCACCAGTATACGGAGGACGGCCAGGGAATCCCGAGGTAAATAGCGTCTGGCTCATATCAGCAGGTTTAGTGGCCCCAACCTGCTAATAGTGCCGCTTTAAAGGGAACTAATAAGCACAGCAATGCCGATATGGTTCCCTGAAGCACAATATAGAGCTATTGTGCAGTTCCCCCACCATAATGGGTCTCTCTGCCTGTCAATCATCCCCGCACTGCGCACTGAGAGGCAGAGAGCTGTGACTAGTCACAGGGCGGCTGCCTGCCTAAATGACTAGTTGCCACCCCTCTCCCTGCCTCGCGCGGCTATATATATACTTATATATTTTTTTTTTTACCTTTATAAAGCTATCCTCTGGAAAATTATACCAACTAGGTCTTCACAGACTTTCTACTGACCGTACAGATAAAGGCTATGTTCACACAACGTATATTTTCGTAAAACCACGGCCGTTATACAACGGGCGTGATTTATACGAAAATATACGTGCCATTGCTGCCTATGGGATCCCGGCCAGAGCGTATACACATAGGGGGACATTTATTAAGTCCGAAGTTTTTTACACCGGACTTAAAAATGTCCCCGCATCTCTGGCGCTACAGGGATTTATGTAGAGGCGGACTGCCTCTACATAAATCCCGTGCGCTCCGATGCGCACAGCTGAAAACCTATGCCAGCTGAGGGCTGGAGTAGGTTTTCGGCAAATCTTTAAGAGAAAAAAATGCTGAATCGCACGGACTTTGAGTCCGCTCCCCTTTCCACCCCCTCCACACCCCCTCCCCGCCCCCCTGGTGTACCCGCCGGAAAGAGCCGATTTGCGAATATTTTATTCGCAAAACGGCCGATTTGCGGATAAAATATTCGCAAATCGGCTCTTTCCGCCGAAAAAAAAAGATACGCCACATAATACATGTCTCCCATAGTGTACGCTCCAGCCGGGATCCCTAGCGGCGCCGCAAATAACTGACATGTCAGTTTTCTGTGGCCGCTACAAAACTCTGTCAGTGCACACTGTGGAGCGAGCGGCTCGGGCCGCTCCATAGTCTGCTGTGGGGAGTTCTGATGCGGGGGCGCACGGTTGCACTCGCATCAGAACTCTGTGGCCATAAAGATCAAATGATCTTTTCAGAGACCCGCCATTCCGTGACCCGGCCGGGTCACAGAACGGCCGGTCTCTTACTGTGTGTGAACATAGCTTAATTATGTGTATTGAAGCGATCCTCTATGGCATTATTTGCTGGCACGCCAAGAACAGTAATGATCATTCTGTTATTTCCCAGTCTAACCAATAATAAATTATAGTATATGTATACACTACTATGAATCACTGTCACAAATGTACAGAAGTCTTGCATAGCTATTTGCTTTTCTGAGAAATGGGATCACTTCCTACCGCTGCATCCTGGTCGTCCTCTGGCTCTGTCACTATGGCTGACTGAATATACTGCAAAGCTTTGGCTCGCAGTCTGCCATGTTCCCGGACCTTGCTCAGTTCTAAAGAGGCCTGTCTTTTTCGTTTTACTTGGCTGGATTCTTCTTGTAAAATCCGACCGACAATTTCTTGTTTCCTTATTTTCTGTGACTCTTCAAATTCTCTAAAAAAAAGGCACAATGACTATTCTTTTTATCATTTATATTCATCGGATCATTCTTCTTCATCACAAGTTTAATGTTAAAGGGGTTATTCAGCGCTAGAAAAACACTTTTCCATTTACTGAGTCCCAAACCCCGCCTAATCTGGAGACAAGAGAGGGGGAAAAGTGGCCATGTTTTTCTAGCGCTGGATAACCCCTTTAAGGGGAAAATTTGGGGTTTCTGGTCAACCACTGGTCAGTTAAACGGGTTTTCCAGGCTTAGAAAAACATGGCCGCTTTTTTCCTGTCCTCAGTTTTGCGGCTCAAATTCATTGATATGAATGGAGCTGAATTGTAATACCAGGACAGGGATGGTGCTGTTTTTGTAAGAAAGTATCTTTGCTTTTTCTAATTCTGTATAACCTCTTTAATATATTAATATTAAAGACATTTTTTCAGGCTCTTATTCCGACGATCTACGTTATTGGCCATCAACATATGATCAGTGGGGATTCCCAGGCAGCAGAATTAAAGGGCAGGGGAGCCACAGCATTACTATTCCAGTGCTGACACAGAAGCAAACCAGTCCGGGACCCTGTGAACAAGCTGGGCTGAAGTACCAGATGCAGTCACACATATTAACTTCAATATCATAAGGAATTTAAAGCATAAAACCTGAGAGTGACCAATGGCTTCAGGCAAGGACGCTGTCACGTCATTTAATGTGAGACTCTTTGCCAGTTTAGGCGAGTTAGCATGAAAAGCTGTCAGTGAAGTAGAAAGTAATTGGTTTGCCTGAAGCTTCAGGTATTGGTTCCACAGTTGGATAATTTGTATTTGTCCTCTTGTATGTGGTGAGAAATACCAGCGACAAGAAAGCTTAGCTTATACATTTTATGTATTCTGAAAGCCAGCATTAGTTATGCACTCCTTATAGAAAATAGCGGCTTTTTGGGTTTGTAATTTTACAATCTTGAATCCAAATGTCAAATCCAGAACCTTTAGCTGTCCAGGCATGATGGGAAAATATGGTAGTTTTGCAACAGCTGGAGGGCCAAAGGTTCCCCATCCCTGACTTAGGGTGTCTATCAGGCCTGACTGGCTGATCGCCTACATCAGAGTTGTGCCTGGAATTACACAGGCCAGCTAAATACCTAACAACCCCAGAGGGTACACCCTATGGTGCCCTGCTTTTTTCAGTCATTAAGCAGATCTGGCACCAGTGTCATTTCCCTTCTTCTTTTCCTTTGATGGAGCAGAATAGCTAAAGTACATGATGCAGATGTTAACACAGCCTAACCTGTCAGATAGGTTCTGTAAGTAAGAACAGTGGAGTTAAAGGGGACCTGTCACCCCAGCTGCCGGGGTGAAGCCCATCCGACCCCAGTGGAGCCCCTTATACTTACCCCTTCCTCGAAGTCCCGGTCCCGGAGCCCATCCCGCCGTGGAGAAATCCTCATCAGAAGCTGTGCACACACTCACCAGAGATGAGTCTGACGCCCATAGAGCAAGACTGGGCATCAGACTCATCTGAGCGTGCGCATGGCTTCTGATGGGGATTTCTCGGCAGCGGAATGGGCTCCGGGACCGAGACTTCAAGAGGGGGATAAGTATAAGGGGCTCCACCAGGGGGTCGGGCGGGCTTCATCCTGGCAGCCGGGGTGACAGGTCCCCTTTAAAGTAATTGTACCAGAAGATTTATTACATTTCCATAATTTATATTTCTATAATATTGCATCGGCGCCACCACGCCAATTCTAACAGTACTGTCAATTTCTCATATCTTAGTCTGATTTCTGAGATCTCCTTCTATATATATATATATATATATATATATATATATATATGCAAATGTCCAGTTTGGGGCACTGGAGGTGGTGCCCAGCGCCCCCAGTGCAACAATATCTCCTCCCCTTGGTGACGCGCCACCTTCAGTATGAAGTCTGTTCCCAGCCTGGTGCGTCACCAAGGAGAGGAGATATTGGTGCACTGGGGGGCGAGGGGCCCGCCTCCAGTGCACCAAACTGGGTATGGAAATCTTTATTTAGTAAATGTTCTGGTACATTTACATTAACATATCTGAAGCCTTCAGTATTTTCCAGAATGAGGGTCCTTTCTGTTCTCAGCTGTAATACAAGACAAACATGTGCTTTCCCTCTCTATTGACTTGAATTGAAGCTTTTTTCCATGTCTATGTTCCTAATGCAGACATGTCAAACTCAGCCCCCCAGGTGTCTTAAAACTACAATTCCCATCATGCCTGGACAGCCAAAGCTAAAGCATGATGGGCATTGTAGTTTTAAAACAGCTGGAGGGCCTCAGTTTGACAACCCTGTTCCTAATGGATCAGGAATGGTTCCATGACTGATCTCTTACTTTTTTCTCCTTTCATGGTCTTGAAGCTTCTTCTTCTGCACAATAAACTTGGTAACATCTCCTCCTCTGGCAAGCACCGCTTCTTTCTCCAGCATCTCTTGTCTTTTAGTCAGTGTGGCCTGCGCTTTGTTCTTAGACTCAATGACAAGCAGGTTTTCCTGTAAAAGGTAGAAAACACGATTATAGAGAGGATAATGCACAATAAAGTGAAACTGCAGGATCAGTCAACATTATCATGGGAAAACATGGATTTAGGTAGGCCAACATAGGCGGAAACCTGGCAATTGCCAGGAAAGATTTGTCAGGAATAAAAACCTAATGAAATGGAGTAATGTTCATTGATTGTTGTAGCAAATCTACAGGGTCACAGGGGTCACACATGTGACTAGTGTGACTAGGCCCCTAAACCAGCAGGTTCCACTCACTCCCTATTAGTGTATCTTGTATATTCTCCATTTCTTCTCTGTGGTGCACTAATGTTTGTGTTGCATGGTGTCAGGGGGAACAAGTAGCAGTACAGTCATATACTCATTGCAGAAGGGGTTAACTGTGATAGCTCAAGTAAATGACAGTTCTTTATACCTCACTTGTTATCACAGTCATTTGAAGAAACAAAATTTTTTATATATATACACACACATATATATATATATATATATATATATATATATATATATATATATATATATATATATATATATTATAATGGAGTTATTATTGTTTCATACCCGGTTGGTAGAGATGCTGTTTTTCAAGGACAGTACAGCTTGCATCCTCTTCTCCATGTCTTCTCTGCTTTTCCGTTCTTTTTCAGCCTCAATTCCACGAACCCTGGCATTAAATATTAATCTTTATAAGAATCTGATGGATGTACAAGCTTTTCATATGGTAAAGGCTTCTTAGCTATGGGACCTAAAGATGTTATGTACAGTATATTAATCCATACCTAGATGATGAATGTTCATGACATGAACCCTTTAAAATATTTAAAGTGTCCCTGTCATTATAAAAAATAAAAAAAAAGTTTGACACATCAAAGTTTTGATTGGTTGGGATCTGAGTGCTCAGACCCCCAGACATGTGTGAGGTTGAAAGCTTATCTCCCCAGCTCCCTGTGATCTCCCTCTTGTACAGCTCATTGTGTACAGCAAAATGGCGATAGCAGGGAGCCTGGAGGTGAAGTGCTCAGCTATGGGCTTCTCCTGGCTATATCTAGTGATTGGTGAGGGTCTGAACATTCAGAACCCAACTAATCAAATCTTTAAACAGGGATATTTTATAGGGATTGTACAGAGCTCACTTCTTATGATTAAAGAATACCATCCGAAACATGAGGGAGAGTGTATATCCCAGACAAAACTACGACCGCATGTGATGTCCAATATTGACGCATCATTGCTGCAGGTGATGGACATCCTCTATAAAGAAGCTTCCTCAGGTAAAAAAAAATGGCAAGGGCACTTGAAAGTTACCGCCCAGGTGCAACCAACACCCCCCCCCCCAAAAAAAAACAAAAAAACCTTAGAAGTATCCCATACTAAATTGCTTCTCTGAAAGGTCCTGATTGATATGACGCTTGCAACCATGGAAATTATTTTCCATGGTAACCACTGCAGTGTTTTCCTCCGAGAAATGTTTTGACCGACGGTATAATTTATCAGCATGCAGAACTATTCATTTTGGTATATAAGGGGCTATGCTTTTCTATGACAAGTACATTACATGCAGTTACATGGAGACCCACCTTGCCATAGTTTCCTTGAGAAAGTGAACAGCTTTTTCATGATTCTTCTGTGCCTCCTCCACGGCTTTACGATAATGCTGCTCCCGCTCCTTTAACTGCTTAACCTCCTGCCTGAAATACAGAAAATAAGCCCGGTCATTTGTTTGTTCTTATGTGATATTTTACAGTGTTTGGACATAAAGGCGGGAAATGTTTTAGTAACACATCAGTTTGTTAGAATGTCATAATGAATAGCACTATATGCATACGTATTCCCTCAAAACTGAACACTAAGGGGGGGATTTATAAAGACAAAAGTATGCCGGTCTTATATTAGGCCCCACCCCCTTTTCCTCGGCAGGATTCACTAGTGACGTGGCATTGGTTAATTCGTTGCACCAGTAGAATCAGACTATGATTAAGCGCACCTGTGGGAAACGCGTTGGTCTACTTGCACTGCACTTTGGATTTTAACAAGACAATTAAAAGTTATGTTTTAGTATCTGGCACTTTTTGGAGTGCCGGCCTCCATACCTTCTTGAATCTACTATAAGTACCTGATGTCTGGCCAACATCTGCTGTTGCCATCTATTGCATGTGGGTGAGTTGTATCTACTCCCTTTGTTTTTGCATATATAACACTGCAAGCAAGGAAAGGGCCAGCTTTCACAAATGCAATTTAAAGGAACAGCTTCATTGAGCCATGATAAACAGGACGCCTGTGTATTTCAAGCTTGGTTAGCTAGGCTTTGACTAGGGGCTAGGAACTGCACATTTGGGGACATTGGAAACCAATAAAGATCCTGAAATGCTAACATCCAACTATTGCCTCATAAAGCGATTGTATGACCAAGGGAACCTGCCATATTGAAATTACAGTCCAATCTGCAGACATGTATTAGAGAAGGAAAAGCTGATTAATATATAGTTAAGGGGAAAAGGGTACAGGATGATTTATTTATTCATTTACATCTCTGCTTATACTGGGCTAAGTAGTCATGTGGCAGTCCTGCATGACTATGTAGCTCAGAATGTCCAGAGATTTGCATGAATAAATGACAAGTTATTTGGAATGTTTCCACAAATCTATACACCAGGCTACCCGGCTCTTCCTCCTCTATAACACTTTGTCATTACAGTCTTCTGATACTTTATATTGATTACTTATGCTTAGACTAGGTAACCAATATTGTTTGAGTGGACTCCCAACACCTCCATCAATCATCAGCATAGAGAGCACAGAGTGCTCCAGAGAGCTGTACAGTCTCCTTATTGTTCACCATGCACAGATCAGTACATTTGGTGGCTGTGTCTGGTGCCGTGGCTTAGTCTCATTCGTTACAATGCGATGGAGTTGCAGAGAGCTGTAGTACCAGGCAAAGTCACTACAAAATGTACAAAGCTAATGCTGGTAAAATAACATTGTACCACAATCCTTTTAATCAGCTGATCAGCAGAAGATGAACCCTTTGGGCCAGTTCACACTGAGCAAATTTGGAAGAATTCCGCGGTGGAGAGTTCCGCCTGCCTCAGTGTCAAACAGCGTGTTTATGGGAGGGCTTGCCTGCCTCCGCTTAAAGAATTGACATGTCAGGAGAGCAGAGACACGCGAGCCCTTCCGTAGACACACTATTTGACGCTGAGGAAGGTGGGACTCCGCCAAATTTGCTCTGTGTGAACAGCCCCTTACTGATCTGATATTTAAGGCCTTTCCTAAAAACAGACAAAAAGCTAGGTGCTTGTTAGGTAGCTGGGACACATACCCTACAAACTACACTCAATAAAGCTGCAAGATTATAATACAACATGCAGTATGTCATACTTATTAGGCCATGTTTTCACAGTGTAAGACACCGGCTGTTCCGCAACCCGGCTGGATGATCTTTACTGCCACTGAATTCGGATGCGGGCACATCCGTGTGGGCCCGCATCCGAATTCCCCGCCGCTCACAATGGAGAGTGCGGCTGGAGACGCACGCTACACTGTGTGCACTGACAGGGACATGTCAGTTTCTTGCACCGCTAGGGATCCTAGCCGGAGTGTATACTATGTGTATACACTCTGGCCGGGATTCCCTCAGCCTGCAGCACTACGCAAGTACCGTAGTAATTACAGCCGTGATCAACAACGAACGTGATCACTAAAGTACTTGCGTAGTGTGAACATAGCCTTATAGCCTTAAGTATATAAGCCTTTAGTGGAGCATGTTAAGAAGAGCTTGATGCATGCTAGCCCTTTAAGAGGTTAAAGTAAGGGCACATGCATGCTAGAGGTACCAACCAGGGGGCAATGATGGCTCTAGGGAAGGCTGGAGGGCACACAAGGAAGGAGAGCTGCTGTGCCTGCCAGGAGAGCAATTACATGTCTCACATATATGACTACCTGCTAAGCACAGCTAAAATATTCAACAGCAATTCATGTCCTGTTGCATCGGTGAATGCTGTTACAGCTTTCTTACATAGTTGTACTTACTCCCTTTCTGTGTGCTTTTTCCGCTCTGCCAGAGTAAGTGACATTTTCTCCCTCAGAGCGCGCTGCTCTGCCAAGTCTTTGCGTTGTCTGTCTAACTCTTCTTCATCTTGTTGAAGCCTTTCACGAACACCGGTGAATTTTCCTTGCTCCACTTCAATGTGCCAAAGGTCATACCTAGCCGATGAGAACATGTGTTTAGTAGGAAAGAAATTAAATTTATTTAAAAAAACAAAAAGCGATGCTTGGGGTGTAAGGGTGAAAGATATACATTAGTGAATGGCTGATAACAGAATTCCTTGGTATAATGGTTAAATGTAATTTCAGTCTCCTGGAGATTTACGGCAGGCATTAAAGATCCTGGCAGTTGCTTCTCAGCTCCTTCTGCATCTCTATAACTGGTTCAGGTCCAGGGTATTATGGGTCTTCAGGACGGGACACAGTTTAAAGGTTTAGGGAGACTTTGATTTATTCAGCATTTTATAAGATTTCCAGCCACCCGCCATAATCGGTCCCATCCTTTGTGAGGCGCTAGCGTATTTTAGCAAATATTTTATGAATCAACCTTTTCCTATAGACAAGGCCGATCTGTGATGCTAAAACGATGGGAGGCTTCAGACAACTATTGAATTAGGCATTGTGGGATTCACTTAAAATAAATGTGCTAAAACACATACTATAGTATCGGCTGGATGAACATCACTTTGTGATCATTGTGTGCACAGGCTTTGTTGTGCGTCCGCTGTCCACTGAATAGCAGCCGCACAAAATAGACCTCTAATTTATTTTGTGCGGCTGCAGAGAAACATGGCCGTAGTGTATACAGTGTGTATACACTACGACCGTGATTCCATGCAATCTAATGTAATGCTGCAGTGTCATTAAACAACGGCCGTCGTTGCAGATGTTGCTGTTGCGTAATGAAAAAATACACTGTGTAAACAAGGCCTTATTCTGTAAGTCTATGGAGACTGCAGTGAATCTCAGCTAACACCTGGCCACAGCCCAAAAAGGTCATGTGCCAAATTTGGGGGTTTTAGTGCCCTTTTTTCCTCTACACATTTACTCTAAGTAGCCTTAAATTGGTTATCCAGGCTTAAAAAACATGGCTACTTCCTTCCAAAAAGCGCACCACCTTTGTGTTCGGTTGTGGGTGTGGGTTTGCAGCTCAGTTCCATTGCAGTGAATAAATCTGAATTGTAATACCACATACAAACTGAGGACAGGGGTGGTGCTGTTTTTGCAAGAAAGTAGCTGTGCTTTTTTTTTTTTAATAATGGGTAACCCAATTTTTAGGGAATATCAAATCAAAATCATCTTATGATCTATCACTGATGCAAGGTTTTCATTTTAAGCACAGCACAATAGATGCTTTTCTTAGAATGTCCTATCAAATTTCCAGGAACAAGAATGTCTAGCAAATGCAAAGTCATGTGCAGGTTATGTAACATGACAAGGTCTGCACTCTGCCCTAGCCTAACGGTGACCCCAGCAGAGTAAATTTCCATATACAGTGTTATTATATAACCTAATGCTATCAGTATCAGAACTTAACATTTTCCCAATAAACAAAGGGACCGAGGTTTATTCACGTTAGGTCAGTGGTGCAGAAAATGGCAAAACACAACTTTTCTGAAGTTTTTTTTTTTTTCTTTTAATATCTGAAAATTGGAATGTCTTTGTAATACATATAAATCTACACCCCACTGAGCTCTGTACAGAACAGGTCGCCCAACTCACTCATTATCCTTCAGTATGTTGGCAATCTTTGTTTTCACATCTTCCTCATTGAGCAGCTCGGTGTTCAGTCGCTTGTGCAGAGCTCGGAGACGGTACACGGCAGCCCTATAATAGTGAAGAAAAAAATACATCAATTAAAAAAAAATAAAAAAAATAAAAAAAACATTTCAGCCACCTGAAACAATAATTATTTATAGTCTACAGAGAGTCTATGCTTCATCACTCATAGAACAGCTAAAGATAGTAATCATTATGCATGGATACAACCACGTATCTGTATCTATAAATATCTATATACCCATGTATATCTACATCAATTACAGGAACAAAGCCTTGCATTCACACTTCACTGATCTGTGGGGGAGGAGTGGTGACAACCACACCGCATTTACTAAACAATTGCGCTTAGTGCTAAATAAATTTACATGTATTGTAAAATGAAACAAAAGCTACCCTGCCTATCTGTCACTTGAAATGCACATTCCATGTACACTGTTGAGTTCTTTAAAGGGGTTATCCAAGATTAGAAAAACATAGGCGCTTTCTTAGAGAAACAGCATGACTCTTATCTCCAGTTTGGACGGGATTTTGCAATTAGACTTATTCATTTTAATGGAACTGAGCTGCAATACCACACCCAAGAGTGTTATTGGAGGCAAGAGTGGTGCTGTTTCTGGAAGAAAGCAGGCATGTTTTTTTAAGCCTGGTGTCAGCGACGGGTATGGCAAAAGGCAGTTTGACAAGACACGGAAAGTGAGCCCTAAGCTGACCCCGCCCACTGTCTCTGCCTACTTGATACAAGACAGCCCTAGGCGACTGCGGACAACCATGATGGCAGTCTCTAAACACAGAACAGCAACAAATAAACACAATAAATCCAAGGTCAACAATCCGGGTCGGTAACGGCGGGCAGCAAAAGTACAAAATCGTCAGACAAGTCAGGTAAACGAGAACAGGCTATAAGTCAGGGCAGGCGGCAGACAGGATAGAGAGGGAACAGGCAAGGGTCAAAGATACACACAACAGATATCAGAGAGTATGCTTAGCCTAGATTGCTCTAATAGCCAGCAACTAGCTGCTGGCCATGCTTAATACTTATGAAGACCAGGAGCCAGGTCCAGATCCCCATTGGATCGGTGCTCAGACCCTAACTGGTAAAGACACCTGCCTGTCAAGGGAAAGATCACACTGCTCAGCTGCAGGAATCAAGCTAGCAGAGTAAGGGCCCTATTACACCAAAAGATGTCTGACAGATTTTTTTAGTCAAAGTCAAGAACAAACTATAAACAGAGAACAGGTCGTAAAGAGATTTCTCATCTTTTCAAATCCATTCCTGGCTTTGGCTGAAAAAATCTACAACATAATGTCAGACATCTTTTAGTGTAATAGGGCCTTAAAGGGGTTGTCCAGCGAAAATCTTTTTCTTTCAAATCAACTGGTGTCAGAAATGTTATATAGTTTTGTAATTTACTTCTATTAAAAAAATCTCAAGTCTTCCTATACTTATTAGATACTAAATGTCATGCAGGAAATGTTGTTTTATTTTTAGTCTGACACAGTGCTCTCTGCTGACATCTCTGGCCGAGACAGGAACTTTTTCTCGGTTTTATAAGAATCGCCATAGAAAACCTCTCCTGCTCTGGGCAGTTCCTGTCTCGGCCAGAGATGTCAGCAGAGAGCACTGTGTCAGACTGACAAATAAAACAACATTTCCTGCATCACATTTAGTAGCTAATAAGTATGGAAAGACTTGAGATTTTTTAATAGAAGTAAATTACAAATCTATATAACTTTCTGATATCAGTTGATTTAAA
Organism: Dendropsophus ebraccatus; assembly: GCF_027789765.1. NCBI lineage: Eukaryota > Metazoa > Chordata > Amphibia > Anura > Hylidae > Dendropsophus > Dendropsophus ebraccatus. The sequence goes on from NC_091465.1 coordinate 26,817,301, forward strand.
GGAAGATTTTAGCTGGACAACCCCTTTAACTCTATCATTGCCAGAGACTGTGAGGCAAAGCTGGTGGGGCTGAACAAATAAAAACTGAGCCCTGTTCACAAAAGGTCTTCTGCGCTGCACGCCCCTAACTGAGGAGCGCAAAGGCACATTTCTGACACCTGTATAATCCCTTTAAAATCTGCATACTGTTGCCCAGATTTACTAAAATACTCAGTGCAAACTTAGATGGACAGTCTTCAAATGTTGGGTGGGAAAAATTTTTTTATGGTGGGGGGGAATAAAGGATGGTATGCATCAGGGCTGAGCTGAATTGGCTCTGCATTGCTGTGTCTCCCACTGGGAATGCACACACCAAAAACTATAAAAAAGGCATACTTATTGCTCCTGAGCTCTCAACCAGCCGAGTAATGTCACAGCCCGATTACCGCTCACGGAGCAGAAAGCGGTGGTCGGGAACCTAGGCAATGAACTGCCTAGGGAAAGAAAAGAGCCAAAAAGCACAATGATGAAATTTTTCTAAAGCAAAGCATTTGTAAGATTGCTTACTTTGTACCTTATAAAAGTTTAGGTGAAGAGAATACCCCTTCAGGGTACGTTCACACTTACCGGATCCGCAGCAGATTTCATTTAAATAACTGAACACAGCATCAAATCTGCACCATCAAATCTGCTGCGGATCTGCTGCAGATTTGATGGTGCAGATTTGAAGGTGCAGATTCAATGCAAAGCAGCACTGTGCCATCAAATCTGCTGCAGATTCAAATCTGCGCAATCAAATCTGCTGCAGATCCTTTACATGTGAACGCACCCTTAGTGGAGCTTTCAGCAGCTTGTCTGTGTGTTTTTATCTGCATCTAAATCTCAGTGAGCTGATCCATCCAGAGAAAGAATTTAGTTGTGTATTACCAGAGTGTATATTACACTAAGGAGTCTTACATAGGTAGAAAAGGACATTTTTTTTCTAATAAGATATATTCTAAAGTTTCTTATGTTCACTTGTATTATATTATTCATCCAAAAATCATTGAAAGGTTAGTGACCATGTGATAACAGGCTGGACAAAGGAGAGAAATGATGGCCTCTATGAGAAATTCAGCAGTTTATGTACAGATTTCAGCACTAATGCATGGACCTCCGACTGTAACGTATATAAAAAAAAGGAAGCAGAGATGACTGATATAAATAACGAGAGGGCCAAATGCACAGCCTATTATAGCTGCCTATTACGTCCGAGCTGTAATATGGCACAGATAAAGTATATAATGCTTTACTGTATGTCTTTATGGATCCGATTTCATCAAATAGTTACCTGCTTGTATCATATAATGCAAAATAATTTACTCAACAAAAACTAGAATCCTGCGCACTTTTCAAAGGTATATAAAGTAGGGGATGTTACAATGAAGCATGGGCTGTTGTGAAATACGATCTTAATATATTCTGTTACGTCTTACCTCTGTGCTGTTGTCTTTTCTCTGCCAGCAGATGATTCTTAATGGCACAAACATCAGGTTAAAATTGTGTTACAACCAAGTACCTTTGAGACATAGACATCACCTGTACCATCTGCTTATCGCTAGGGAACCATGGCTACAACCAGCAAACAAGCATTCGGAACTGACATGGAGACTTGAGCGGACTGGTACTTTATACATGTAAATGTAACCTTTTAAATAAATGTCCTAGGGGTCACTGGCTATATATATGTATATATACGTGTGTGTGTGTGTGTGTGTATAAATAAATATATATATATATATATATATATATATTATAAACTTTTGACACAGCTGTGGTTCTTTCATTCACAGAATTGATGCAGATTAAACAGGTTTGACCCTCACTGATCATAAAGTGATGGCATATACTAGTTATATGCCATTATTGTATCATATAGAAATATCCCTTTAAGTTTTTTGCTGGTAAACCTACTAACCTTTAGACACAAATTAAAAGCAAGTTGAGTTACATATAAAGGTCTCAAAGTGAACAGTTCAAAGGGTTTTATGTGGTTAAACTATGTGTATGGTTTGTATAGGGATTCTTAGCCTGATTCCAAGCATACCTTGCTTTTATAGATTGAGCCCTCCAGTGCTGACATAGCTGTTTTTTTACTAATAAGGAAATGAGCTCCAAAAGCCAAGTGGGTGTTTCCCCTGGATGTAAAAGCCCAGGTAAGTAAATCCTAGGGCTTGCCTTTAAAGCCCTTGTTTTCACTTCTATCAGTTTTCAGCTGCTTGACTGATATCTACTAGGCTTTACTTTTAACTTCACCAAGAGAAGCCCAGGATTTTATCTCAGGAGGCGTAGTGGAAAGTAAAGCCTATTGGATGCCCATTAACCATCTGAAGCCACAAAGAAGTAAGCACAAAGACATTGCAGACAAGCAGTGGGATGTACATAGCTGGGCTTATGTGTCCAGGGGAGACAGCTCCTGGGTTTTTGGAGCTCATTTTCATAATAAAAAGACAGCTAATCAATGATGCAAGGCTCAATCTGTAAAAGCAAGGTATGCATGAAATCAGACTAAGAAGCTCTATAAAAGCCCTAACAACTTAGCTTAACTTAGGGCCCTATTCCACCGGACGATTATCGTTTGCATAATCGTTAACGATTAACGATCTCAAACGACCTCTATTGCGAAAAACCTCAAAACGTTCACTCATTTCCATGGAACGATAATCGTTACTTATGATCGTTACTTAAGATCGCGATCTTTTTTTCTTCGCTATTTCTTCGCTATTGCGTTCGTATCTATTGCAAACGACCGAACGATGTCTTATTCAATGCGAACGATTTGCGAACGTTTTGCGAGCGAGCAACAATAAAAATAGGTCCAGATCTTAGGGCCCTTGCACACTGAGCAATTCTCGAGGAATTGTAGCTGAAAGACTTCTGCTTGAAATTCCTCGCCCATTCTGCTCTGGCAGAATTTGAGCGGAATTCGGGCGGAATTTGAGCGGAATCCGCGCGGAAATCAAGCGGAATTACCAGCAGAATTCAAACCCCATTGACTTCTATAGGATTCCTCTAGCGGAATCCGCCCAAAGAATTGACATGTACATTCTTTGGGCGGAATGCGGATTCTGCGCGGAATTCCGGACGGAAATTTACTCTGTGTGCACGGGCAGTCGGAAATCCCATTGTTCTCTATGGAAAGAGCAATGTTGCATTTACAAGGGGCAGAATTCCACGCGGATTCCGCCCGCTTTTTATGGCGGAATTCCGTCAGAATTCCGCTAGAATTGCTCAGTGTGCACATACCCTTATAAAGCGATCAACGATTTCTCGTTCGGTCGTTAATCGTTAACTGCATTTCAACCGAACAATTATCGTTTAGATTCGAACGATTTAACGATAATCTGAACGATAATCGTCCAGTGGAATAGGGCCCTTAATCTAAAACCCTGTGACAGGTCCACTGTAAGGTGCAATTATGGTCTGAATAACTTTCTTGTGTTATAGTCTCACACAGGACTTTATTCGGTAGCCTTAGTATATGAAGTTACTTCATTACATGTTATAAGTCTTCTGTTCACCCTGAATATCCATTTCCACACTAGACTTTTGTTGCTCGAGTAGCTCGATTCTCTCCTGACATGCCTTCAGTTCTTCCCTGTTGCACAAAATTAAAATGTATCAGAATTTATTACAGCTAAATACAATCATTATTTTAAATGGAAACAAATGATATGTATCATAGAGCTGTTCAGTCAATCTAAGCCTTATCATAAAAATTTTTCAGTTATTTATACACCGTAGGTTGTTATATTTGGAGAATGCAGGTAGTGGAAAGCGACTGTATATCAATAAAGCATTAGAGTCTCATTCCTACAAAATTAATGGCTATACGGCATGATGTGAACAGCGTGCTTTACCAAAACTGACAACCGCAGCTCTGAGCGCAGAATGTGATGGATGAGAACTTCCCCTACACAGCCGTGATATGATGCAGTGTTCTACCAGCTCCGACACAAGACAAGCCCTGGGAAGTTGAGATTAATCTCCATCCCCAAAATAATAGCTGTAAATTTTAAAGTGTCGAAAATGCATTTAAAGGGGTACTCCAGAGAAAGCAAAATAGTTTTGTAATCAACTGGTGTCAGAAAGTTAAAGGAGAAGTCCGGAGAAAATGATTAAAGTATTGTTTTGCCCCGCAAAAGTGATACAAATCACCAATATACACTTATTATGGGTAATGCACATAAAGTGTTTTTTTTCCCTGCACTTACTACTGCATCAAGGCTTCACTTCATGGATAACATGGTGATGTCACTTCCTGGATAACATGGTGATGCCACAACCCAACTCCCAGAGCTGTGCGGGCTGTGGCTGCTGGAGAGGATGATGGCAGGGGGACACCGAGGGACACAGGGCACTGGGGGGGGGGGGGACACTGAGCATCCCCCTGCCATCATCCTCTCCAGCAGCCACAGCCCGCACAGCTCTGGGAGTTGGGTTGTGGCATCACCATGTTATCCAGGAAGTGACATCACCATGTTATCCAGGAAGTGACATCACCATTTTATCCAGGAAGTGACATCACCATGTTATCCAGGAAGTGACATCGCCATGTTATCCAGGAAGTGAAGCCTTGATGCAGTAGTAAGTGCAGGGGAAAAAAGCTCTTTATAAGCATTTCCTGTAATAAGTGTATATTGGTGATTTGGGGGGCAATACAATACTTTAATAAAAACTTTTGCTGGACTTCTCCTTTAAGGCCCTATTACACGGAGCTGAATCAGGCCGATTCTGCACATTATGCCTTTGTGTACTCGGGTGGTCGTTCTCTTTCAACCTGTTAAAAAATCATTGGCCGTTGATCATGCATTGCTGCGTGTAATAGTGATGCACGGCTGACAATGAAAATTGTGATGCACGTCTGATTAATCAAAGTAATTTACAAATCTGTAAAATTTTCTGAAACCTGATGATTTGAAAACTATTATTTTTTTCCTCAGAGTACTCCTTTAAAGGGAACGTGTTACAATGAAAATGCAGTCAAATCCTTAGGTGTCAGATATAGATGAGGGGGAGGAAGAGCTGAGCAGATTGAGATATAGTTTTGGGAGTTAATCTATTGTTTATTCATGTAATCCTCTGCTCATTCTGAGCTGAGTAGTCAAGTGGGTGGTTCTACTGAGTGACTGACAGCTCTCTTAATATGCACACATACACAGAGAACTGTAAGTCACTAGACTGCCCACTTGACTACACACAATTGCTATATGTGTAGAGTATGTGTGTATATACAAAGAGATGTCAATCATTTTCTAGGACTACCCACTTGACTACTTAGTCCAGAATGTGCAGATAGTTACATACATAAATGTCAGGTTATCCTGGATGTTTTCACACAAAGCCATAACTCAATATTCTCAGGTCCTCCAGGTCTATACCATGAAGCCCGAAGATCTGAGAGCATTTTCAATCTGACAGGTTCCCTTTAAGAGAAGGACCTAGGTATTTTGACTAAAGGTAAGCTAAGTTACAGTGCCCAATGTCAGGCAGTAGCTGCAAAAGTAATTAAGATCTTAGAGCAGGGGTAGGGAACCTTGGCTAAAGCTTCGGCTGTTCAGGCATAATGGGAGTTGTAGTTTTGCAACAGCTGGAGAGCCAAGGTTCTCTACCCGTCTTAAGCCATGTTCAGACCGTGTAAGAGACTGGCCGGGTCACAGAACGGACGGTCTCAGAAAAGATCATCCCGGCCGGTACTGCACTACCGGACGGATGATCTTTAGCGCCGCTTAGTTCTGATGCGGGCGCATCTGTGGAGCCCGCATCAGAACTCTCCACTGCACACAATGGAGCAGATGGCTGGAGCCGCTCGCTCCACAGTTTGCACTGACAGGGTTTTCTGCGGCCGCTATTCAATGAATAGCGGCCGCAGAAAACTGACATGTCAGTTTCTCGCAGCGCCGCTAGGGATCCCAGCCAGACTGTATACTATGTGTATACACTCAGGCCGGGATTCCATAGGCGGCAACGTCACGTATATTTTAGTATTTATCGCAGCCGCTGTTGCAATTGGCAACAGCAGTCGTAGTTTTACGAAAATATACGTAGTGTGAACATAGCCTAAGGGTATATTCACACGGGCGGGCTCGCAGCGAGATTCTCGCTGCGAGCCCGGCAGGTCCTGGCAGTTCCCATACACTACATAATTGCTGCGGTCTAAACGACAGCAGCGAGTATGTAATTATACCGCCCTTAACCCCTTCTGCTCCCCCGCTGTGTATATACTTTACCTGTCCTCGCTGCACGGGTCCGGCATCCTGCTCTCCTGTCCGGCCAATCAGTGTGTTGCCCAGCCGCAGCCACTGATTGGCCGGGCGGGAGAGCAGGACGCCGGACCCGTGCAGCGAGGACAGGTAAAGTATATACACAGCGGGGGAGCAGAAGGGGTTAAGGGCGGTATAATTACATACTCGCTGCGGTCGTTTAGACCGCAGCAAGTATGTAGTGTATGGGAACTTCCAGGACCTGCCGGGCTCGCAGCGAGAATCTCGCTGCAAGCCCGTCCGTGTGAATATACCCTAAGAGTGTATAAAAGTGGAGGTAAAAACATGTGATCCCCGGATACTGCTCTTCTAAAAACTCCTCAAAATACCACTTCTCAATTTTTACTTTTAGACTTTAAACTGTAAAATAGAAAAGGCAGAAATAAATTTAATAAAATAGATGATTTATATAGATATTTCTGATGTTTGAGCTGTAAGCCAAATGTCATAATGGTAGCTTTTGGATGAGGTGGATTAGGTAAGCCTCCCTATGTCTCTGGGCCACAGGCTACTGCCTTAGTAACTAATAATAATTTCCTTCAGCTGGCACAAAAAAAAAAATTCTGTTATACTTTGTTACAAAATATTGTTCTATAAATATGAAAGCGGTTGTGTAAGCGCGGCTGTCAATCTTTATAATGAGGCCTGAAGTTCAGCTGATAACTGTATAGATTCCCATGGAATTTCTACAGAATATCATTAAGTGCAGTTGCATTACTTATAAAAGCATACAGAATATAGTTACTGCTTCCAGACCAACATCCTGCCTATAATAAGACGCTATTCACATCATGCTTTGATTCTACAATTGGTAGACACAATAATATACACAGAAAAAAAGTCGTCATATACCTCTGTGTACATTATAAAAGGACATTTTTTAGTTTAATTGTGTTCTTTATCAATAAAGTTTGTTGACACACAGTAGATTAGATGTGGGGTTTTTTTTCCTTGTTTTCTTTATTTCTTTGCTAGCAATTTTTTATTGCTCATTTATTGTAAAAAGCAAGAAAATTCTGTGAGTATCTTCTGATGTTTACGGGATACTCTGGGGAAAAGACAATGTTTGTTTGTTTTTTCAAATCAACCAGAAAGTGTCAGAAAGTTATATTTGATTAAAAATCAACAATCTTCCAGTACTTATAAGCTGCTGTATGTCCTGCAGGCAGTGGTGTCAGACTGGAAAGAATACATGGTGCTCTCTGCTGCCACCTCTGTCTGTAACAGGTACAGTCCAAAACAGGAGAGGTTTTCTATAGGTACTTGCTACTGCTCTGGACAATTCCTGACATGGACAGAGGTGGCAGCAGAGAGCACTGTGTCAGACTGGAAAGAATGTCTGTGAATCGCCCTCTTCCCGTGTCCCACCACCCCCGCACGTGTACCCGGAAGTGTTGGTGGTAATGTATAATGCACCCACGGGAAGGGGGCGATTCACAGAGATAACATACATTACAAAGTTGTATAACTTTGTAATGTGTGTTATTCTGTGAATAATTTATTAGCGCCGCACTACCCCTTTAAGGAGAGAAGACAAATAAAAGGCAGCTGAAAGAACGCATAGGTACTGGGTTCATCCCATAAATTATGTGCAGGATCGGCATGGAGCATTCCACACTTTATACTTTGAGCTCCGGCAATACCCAGAGAACTCAGAGAAGTATCTTCAGATGTACGAAAAAACAGACCTGACTTTCTGAATCATTAATTCTTTCTCCTGTTGAAAACTGTCCAGCTGGTTTAGTTTTTTACGTAGTCTGAAGACCTGAACCTTATCGACGTGTCTTGTATCTTTTACCATCTCATCCTGTTCGGTATACTGTTCACTGGACCTAGATGTGAGAAAAACACAGAGTTTAGAGATACTGTCAGCTTATTTTTTTGAAGAGGTTTAGGGTGCGTTCATAGGTACAGGATCTGCAGCCGATTTTATCTAAATAACTGAACACAGAATCAAATCTGCTGCGGATCTGCTGCAGATCCTGTAAGTGTGAACGCACCCTAAATAGGTTTTTTAATTGGTTTTTAGTTAGGGTAGCTTCACACGTACCGTATTGCAGAGGATTTTCTGCTGCAGATCCGCAGCAGATCCTGGCCGCTTCCTGGTGTGTGACGCGGGCCCGAGACGTGACGTCTCAGGTCCGCTCAGCCAGTCAATGACGGAGGCGGGATCCGTTTTAAGTCCGCTCAGATCCCGCCTCTGTCACTGGCTGGCTGAGTGGACCTGAGATGTCATGTCTCGGGCCCGCATCAGACACCAGGAAGCGGCCGGGAACCTGAGCGCCGCAATGCGGGACCCTGTTTCCCTCAGCCACCTCCTCCCCGGTCCCAGGGAAAAAATGCCCCCCGCTGGAGTACCCCTTTAAGCAGAATTCAAGCCCCATTGTCTTCTATAGAATTCCTCTAGCAGATTCTGCCAAAAGAAGTGACATGTTACTTTTTTGGGCGGAAAGCAGATCTGCGGCAGAAAATTCTGGAGTGGAAATCCCATTGAACACAATGAGACATTGCTCTGTTCTTTCTTTTACGGGAGGAATTTCAATCAGAATTTAAGAGCGGATTCCTCTTCAATTCCTCGCCTTTTGCTCAGTGTCTATGAGCCCTTAAGGCCCTCTTCCACGGAACGATTATCGTCCGTATTCGACCGATATCGGCCGCTACGGACGATAATCGTCCCGTGGAATAGAGTGCAACGATCAGCAGACATCGTTCATGTCGGCTGATCGTTGCAGTCGCTTGTTTTTCAACATGTTGAAAAACAAGCGACTGATATAGCAGCGATCTGCTGCCGTCGCTCCGTTGAATAGGAGCGTCGGCAGCAGACGCTGCTATATCCTATGGGCTGCCCGGACAATCAGCGATCACCCGGGCAGCCCCCCCCGCAGCTAGCGGGGAACGAGGAGCAAACGAGCGCTGAGAGCGCTCGTTTGCTCCTCTAACGACCTGTGTAATAGGCCCTTTAGTCAAATCTGCTACGGATCTGCAGCAGAAAATCCACTGCAATAGGGTAAGTGTGAAGCTATCCTTATGAACAGAAACTCTACTAAGGTATTCTTAGGTAGATGTAAAAATGTACAATACAAGGTTAGAAATGAATTGGTGTCAGGACTGAACTTCTGATTGGTTGCTGTAGTTTTCACAACATTTCGTTCCCAGGGGACCAATTTAATGTACACAATAGCATACTTTTGTGCGGCTTTTCTCTGATCTATCACATTATACCTTGAAAAAACGGCCTCATTATTTCCATTTTGCATGTTTTTCTACCACAGGCGCCATTTCCCGAGCTATTCCTTTGCTGTACTAGCTCTAAATCTCCTCCGGCATCGGCTGTCACTGTCGTAACGCTTCAGCAAAAACTGCTCATTTAGTAGTTACTCTTCAAAATAAATAAGTAAACAGGCGTACCTGCGCCCGAAACAGCCCTCCGAGAAGATTCAACCTATTCCACCAGAGCTTAATGCCTAGACGACTGCATAAAAATAGCATTAAACAAGCATTGAATGGTTATTGTTTGCTATCTATTTTCCTGTGTGCCTCATAAAAACCTATGGTAAAATCATATTGCATTCCCCAGATAAATTACAGGAGCAGACGTGGGCCGGGCCGGGCTCTCCGTACCAGTTGGATTCAGAATCGAAGCTGTCACTTATTTCATCGGCAGCATCTTCGAGTGGAATTTTTTCTCTTGCGTCTCCAAAAGTATATTCATCATCTTCAAGGAGAAAAGAAGCAATAGACTGCATGAATAAACTCATAATGATATGCGGCGGAGCGAGGGCTGAAGAAAATGGAAAGCAAACAGCTAATACAATGCATATTTATGGAGCGCAGGCACAATCTGTTAACAGCGGTTTCAGGAGGACGCGAGCGTCCGGCGGCCTTCGAGTGTTCGGCATCTTTACATATTGTATGTAATATAAAGATTGGCGCCACATGAGACGGCTATGGAAACATCAAACAAAAGCGCTCCATAGTGTAGAGGATCATAAAATCAGAAGTAAGACAAACACTATTTTCTGGCGCTCACCGAGACACCCTGAAGAAGCTTCTCTGATATGAATATGAGTCCCAGCAGCGGATCCATTCAAAATCCATACAGGGTTCTGGAAACCAATAACTCCTCAATCTCCACCCAGTGTTTACCGCACATGATGGAAACACTGACTATGTAAAACGTGTTTCTGGGTTAATTTGACCTCTTCATCAGGTACCTGATTAAACAAAGCGATTATCAGCTGTACTTAGGCAATTACCGCCCATTGTTTTGCTTGTTTGTCAGCTGATCACTAGTCCTAGGATGCTTATTTGCCTAATAATCAGCCTATAAAAATAGAGGGCCTATATTTTTTTTTCCAGTTCTCTCACAACTAAACCTTTGTGTAACATATGCAGATTATGTTGTGGATTTACTGTGAATTTGTAAAAAAAAAAAAAAAAAATTCCCACCAAGTGTGGATTGGGGCTATAAGGCCACATCCACACATCCATAAGGCTGTCCATAGCCACTTAGTTTCTGCCATAACACCCCGTTCTGGTTAATAGAAAGGGTTCCCGAGTGTTCCTGAGTGGGGCCCACATCTCAGTAAATCAGGCGGAATCCTGTCTGTCTCAGTGTCCCATAGCCTGTCTATGGGGGAGCACACGCTCCTCCACTGCCGCCACTCTCTGCTCGAAGAAGTGACATGTCCGCCGTCACATGTCCACTGCGGAATTCCACCTGATTTACTCTGTGTGAACACACCCTTACAAAGGCTGAGTTACAAAGGCTGCAAAAAATGCATATAAAATATACACTTAACACGTTACACTTCCCACCTCTATTGTCCTCCTCTTGAGTCCACATGAAATCTGGAAGGTTATCTTCTTCTAAGTATGACACCATCTCGGCTTCATCTTGTACACTTTCGGAAATAACCGATTCATCCATGTCTGAAGACATATTCAACTATGTGAAGAGAGTTCATCAAAATGATACACTATGCATATAGAAGAAGAAGCGCAAATGCAGCCATCTTTATTACTAGTCAGGTATTGTATGCACGATCAGATGACTGATCCCTAATATATGGATACCTAATCAATCATCTACAGAAGTCTAAGTGGCTACAAAGTACATGTAAGCATCAAAATAGAACCATGGAGCAATGAAAGAAGCCTGGTCTGATAAATCATCACTTACCCAGGCACCAGTCTGGCACCAGTATACACTATGGGAAGAACAGAAATCCACGGCAGATTTAGGCCACGTTCACACAACGATTTTCAATGGCCGTTATTTCATACTCGGCTGTTGTTTTACATAAATTGGCAGCTGTCACTTCAATGCTGTTGGTACATTATTCTAGTACAGGTTGACAACCCTTTTGGGTGCCTTTTATTAAAGGTCCATTGAATTTAGTAAAAAAAGACTGTGAAAGGACGTTAAATTAAAAAAAACTGTTTGAACAACTTAAAATAACGTCTGCTGTTTGCTAAATAACGGCCGCAAAATAATGACATGAACATTTGACGGCCAGTGTGAATAGCGGTTGTTATTCAACGCATTGTGTGGACTAACGTCCATTGTTGTTCATGGACTTCAATAGAAATCATTGAAGACTGAAAAATATGGCCGTTATTTTAGGCTAAGCGGACCTTTATAATTTTTTGGCCCACAAAATTAAAACGTTTTTCTTAAAAAAATAAAAGGGAGATGGCAGCAAGTTCTATCCTATAATCAATGAGAATCTGAAAAACCAGATCTCACCTGATATGTCCCTAGGCCATCTCAGAAGTTTTACAGAGACCACAAAGGAAAGAGATCACTGTCTGTTTAATGTTTACACAACGTCAAAAAAGGAGAAAAGTCTGTTTAATAAAACGTCCGTAATTGCCTTGATTTGATTGACTCCAACGCAATGCATTGAAGTCAATGGAATGATGGACGTCCAATGCACACAATAAATTAAATAACGGACGTTATCTGTGCGGACGTCAAAATAATGATCGTGACAATTCTTTTCGGACGTCTATTACAGACAGCGGGCGATATTTTTTTGTTGTTCACACAAAGTTTTCCTTTTTTCACTGTTTTTTCACCGTTTCTACTATTAAATTCAATAGACTTTTAAATTACGGACACATCCAAACTGCAATTAGTCCACCTGACCTAGAATAACCTACCAGCAGCACTGACGGGTGGCCAGACAGCTAAATGACGTCCGTCATTTTTAGACTCATCAGCTGAAAAACCGTTGTGTGAACATAGCCAAAGGCACAGACTGTGAAAGGTCACATTTTTGCGTAAATCTGATTTGTAAAGCCAGAAGGATGTAAGAGCAATGGCCTGCTTTTTTTATTCTCTTATAATCCCTAGATGACCCATGGCGTAAATGTACGTAGGGGAGTTCAGAGGGGGGGCTGTGGGGCAACCCCACTCTGAACAGCTGCGATTCCGGGTACAATATGCAGCCCTGGACCGCGGCTATTCATGGGCACGGTCTGATGGCCATGCCCACTAATTACGTATCTAAATGCAGCTTTCAAAGTTGACAGCTGTGCATCTAAATACCTTTTCTCTCCCATCCCTGGTGGTCTACTGGCCGGAACCCCCGCGCGATGTGGTCGTGAAGGAACGGTCCCTGCTACCTGTCCCGGCCGGGGAATGCACCGTAATGTCGCTGATCCCGGCTTGGCATTCTACCGCTCTCGGCTGCAGCAGCTGAAAGCAATAGGGCACATATCGCATGGATCTATGCGGTATATCTATACTGCATAGATCTCAATGAGAGATCAGTGTAGTTATACTAGGAGTCCCCCAGGTGTCAAAAAAAAAAAACCCTCCCCTAATAAAAGTTTGAATCACCCCCCTTTTCCCATTTTATAAACAAAAATAAATAAAACAATAAAAAAATAAAAATTTGGTATCACCGTGTGTATTCACCTGAACTATTAATTTATCCCATTCCTGATCTCACACGGTAAACGGCGTAAGCGCAAAAAATTTCAAAGTGCAAAATGCGCATTCTTGGTCGCCTCAAATCTAGAAAAATTTTTATAAAAACGATCAAAAAGTTGCATATGCACAATTGAGGTACCGATAGAAAGAACAGATCATGGCGCAAAAATGACACCTCACACAGCCCCATAGACCAAAGGATAAAAGCGCTATAAGCCTGGGAATGGAGCGATTTTAAGGAACATATATTTTTTAAAAAAGGTTTTCATTTTTTAAAAGCCATCAAATCAAATAAAAGTTATACATGCTACATATCGTCGTAATCGTACTGACTTGAGGAACATATATAACAAGTAAGTTTTACCCTAGGGCAAACGGCGTGCAAAGTACAATTAGTGGCGCAAAAAATAAGGGCTCATCTGGGTCTCTAGGTGGAAAAAGGCAAGTGCTATGGCCTTATATACATGAGGAGGAAGAAACGAAAGCGCAAAATGGCCGTGTCACCTAAGGGTTAATCATTTTCTCTCCTGTGAAATCCTACATGTTGCTGTAATAGAAAAGAAAACTGCATTTCTGGATTATCAAATGGCAGATTATAGGAATGTCATCAAGACACTATATATATATATGAATTAGCAGTATGAAATAACTCGTACAATAGGAGGGGTTCCCCCTGACCCCCCGGACCCCGCACATACCGCACTGATGTTACCTGTAAATAGGAATAAAACTTTTAGCTTAGTAAAGTTTTTCTTCCTCTCAGGCCTCCTCCTCCTCCTCCTCCTGCTGCAGCCTCCCGGGAAAGGAACACAACGCGTCTCCATGACGACGGCGCTAACCATTACGAGCAGAGGGGTAGGAATGCCGAACTCCAGCATGAATACAAGTGTTTATGTGATAGCATTCATTACACTCTACGTGCTGTTGGGTGTTATATCGCTATTTGCTACTTTTCCGACAATGGGAAGGAAATAAAACGCAATTGAAGTTAATTATCACTATTAGGGAGAAGATGGTACAGTCCAATGTGAGGTTATGGAGGCCCGGCGTAGTCACATGGTATAATGGCGAGTGGGGGAGCTGTCAGGGAATGATGGGAGATGTAGTTTTACATTGGGTTGGACTAAATTCCAATTATGACTAATGGAAAAGTTATTTAGCTCTTACAAAAAAAAACACTGCATGGCAATTATCATACTATGGGGGAGATTTATCAAACAGATGTAAAGTAGAATTACCTTAGGCTGCATTCACACGTTCCTTGTTCCACATGGAACACGGACGTGGAATGCCTGTAACGGACTTCCCCCCCTCTCCGGGCAGCATCTGTAATTAGATGCTGGGAGCGGGGGAACTGTACAGATATGCCCCACACTGTAATTACAGAGCCGCGCCGCTGCTTCATTACAGTGCAGCGCATATCTCCACAGTTCCCCCACTCCCAGCATCTAATTACAGATGCTGCCCGGAGAGGGGGGGAAGTCCGTTACAGGCATTCCACGTCCGTGTTCCGTACGGAACAAGGAATGTGTGAATGCAGCCTTAGTTGCCCCTAGCAACCAATCAGATTCCACCTTTCATTTTTCAAAGAATCTGTGGGGCAATTGAGACAATTCTACTTTACACCAGTTTGATAAATCTCCCCCATATTTTTTTGGTCAGTGTTTTTTCAAGCAAAACTTGGGGTGAGTTAAAAACACACAAAACTGTGCAAATCCGTCCACTCCTGGTTTGGGTTGAAAAAAAAAGACTGACAAAATACTATGGGGGAGATTTATCAAACATGGTGTACAGTGAAACTGGCTCAGTTGCCCCTAGCAACCAATCAGATTCCACCTTTCATTTTCCAAAGAGTCTGTGAGGAATGAAAGGTGGAATCTGATTGGTTGCTAGGGGAAACTAAGCCAGTTTCACTTTACACCATGTTGGAGAAATCCCCCTCTATGTGTGAACAAAGCCGCCTACCACATGTGAATGAGACCCAGCCAACTTGTGGCTGCATGACCCTGCCAGTAAGGCTGGGGCTACACGACGACGTCACTCCTGCAACAGCAAGTCTCATCCAAGTTGCATGACCGAAATACTTAGTGAGGCTTGTTGTCTCGGCTGTTAACAAAATAGCCAAGTGCCAGAGAAGTTGCCAGCAAGATGTAGTCACATACGACTTGCATTGAGGATGCAAATTTGTCAAAAGTAACGACGGACCAGTCAAAAGTTTTAATTAATCTGGGTCCGCCTGAGATCCCCCCGGGAGAACAAATGGGGATCTCAGCACTTTCCCCAATGTCAATCATCGCTGTCCCAGCAGCCCCATGGACTTATAAGGGAGCAGTTTTGATGGATATCATTAAAAGCTGGGGAAATGTTGGGGTTATCAGCAGTGAGACCCCAACTGAACAAAAGTTCACCAGAGTGCCCCTTTAATAAGATTGCTTTGACTGTCAAAATGATTGGGTGACACCATTTGTCACTGTTATGAGAGCACTATGGCTGTCCTTATGGGGACACTCTGACCATACAATAGGGATGCTCTCCCATAGGTATGGCATGTGTTGTCCAAGATTACAGGGGTACTCCGCAAAAACCTTTTTCTTTCAAATCAACTGGTTTCAGAAAGTTATATAGATTTATAATTTACTTCTATTTAAAAATCTCAACTATTCCAGTGTTTATCAGCTACTGTATGTCCTGCAGTAAATGTTGTATTCTTTCCAGTCTGACACAGTGCTCTCTGCTACCATCTCTGTCCATGTCAGGAACTGTCCAGAGCAGGAGAGGTTTTCTATGAGAATTTGCTAGTGCCCTGGGCAGTTCCTGACATGGACAGAGGTGGCAGCAGAGAGCAGTGTGTCAGACTGAAAACACCACTTCCTGCAGGACATACAGCAGCTGATAAATACTGGAATACTTGAGATTTTTAAATAGAAGTAAATTATAAATCTATATAAATTTCTGACACCGGCTGATCTGAAAGAAAAAGATTTTCGCTGGATAACCCCTTTAAGACAAATGTAATTTACAAAAAATATTTCCTACAATTTGGCATCTGTGATGTGCATGCCCCTACCTCTATTCCTTTTCTATTTCTTATCCTGGTTCCTGTTTGAATTGCAAACTGCAATAAATATTCATCTTTTTTACCCGGAGTGCCAGGTTTATACAGCCATCTCTCCATAAATACTCCTTGGTGTGATACACACGTCACCATAATGATCATGATATCGCTTCGATGCCGCACAATACAAATACTACAGAGAAAACCCATCACAAAGGCAGCAAGACCTGACCGTCCTGCAATCTGCTCTATGTGGCTGGAACTATGCGACTTTGGGCAGCGCTCATTGGCATCCAGTCATGTGTACTGGCATCCAGCAGGGCACCAGCCTCCTATAACAGCATGGCTGCATTATAGTATTGGGATGGAACATAGCTCTAGTGTGTGAGCATCGACCAAGCTCTATAGACATGGGATATATCCTCTGGACCCTGCTATTTTCTATGACATGTACTGCAAGTGCAATGAGACCCAGGTAATGTACAATTATTTCTGGTCCAGATTTTTTTTTTTATATAATAATGTTCTTAACCTTAGTTTATCAGGGTAGTTGGATTTTGTTGGTGAATACGGTAAATGGAACTGCATGTAGCAGAGCTAACTCGGTGATTGAACTTTTTCCTTCTGCGTTGTTACTGCACCATGACAATTCCCTGACTTGAGATAGTGCTGTATACGGGGGTATAACATGGGGGAAGCTGGCACGGCATGTGCTGGGTGTATGGGATGGTGAAAGAAACCCCCCTGTCCTGGTCCAGGTATATAGATGCAGGGACGGGGCAGGGGAACGCACGGGGCACGGCTCCATTTCTCACCTAAAAACCATAACTCTTGTTTTTCTATATATAGAGCCACACGACGGGCTTGTTTTTTGCAGGACCGATAGCACTTTAAAAAAGAAAACTCCATGTTACTTGTTTAGGCTAGATGGGACTTGTTTCTAAGCTTTTTTTTGCCATTTTATCTGATATATGATATGACCAAAGATCAGCAATTCTGACATTTGGAATTATTTTTCATGCAGAATCAGTAATATTGCATTTTAATATGTTTATTTTCCTGTGTACATTTTTAATTTTAAAAAAATGGGAAAAGGGGGGTAATTTGAAATCTTATTAGGGTAGGTTTTTTAATAGTTTAAAAACTTTTTTTTTTTTTACACTTTTGCGACATTTGTATGCAATCAATAGATTGCTTATGCTGATCACTACAATGCTATTGCATTACAATAATCAGTGTAATCAGCGCTCTGTTTGTACAGCCTGCCTGGGTCTGCCTGCACACTTACTATGGCAGGCATGGAGGCCTTTAGAAGGCCTCTGACTTCTGTGGTAGCTTATCGGCACTCTCCATTCTCTTCATGTATTACTGCACGTTCACATGATATGATAGAATCGCTGTTTTTGTCAAGATGGTTTTGCACAAATCACAGCGAAAAGACATGATTTGGCTGCAATGTGTCAACTCACCCTTGTCAAACTATGTCTCATGTGTATTGATTGTTTTGTTCTCGTTGTTTTGGGATGTTATGTATTTGGCAATGACAGGTTATCAGTAATAATTCACTAGCAGGCAAATCGAACATATCGGCCATTGGATGTCGGTGTCGTACAAAATCTCATAGTTTAATGAACCTTTCAATATGAGAGGGTTCCCAACACAGACAAATGGGAACCATAAAGGAAGTAACTGATTTAGCTGGGGGAAAGAAGCTGTCTTCATGAGAGATCCACATTAAAAAGGTAGTGTAGCAAAAGAATAAATAAATAAAGTTACTGGTGCCAAAAAGTTATATAGATTTGTAATTTACTTCTATTAAAAGTCTTCCAGTACTTATCAGCTACTGTATGTCCTGCAGGTAGTGGTGTATTCTTTCCAGTCTGACACAGTGCTCTCTGCTGCCACATCTGTCCATGTCAGGAACTGTTAAGAGCAGTAGCAAATCCCCATAGAAAAACCTCTTTGGCCCTCCAGACTGGAAAGAATACTACTTCCCCCAAGACATACAGCAGCTGATAAGTACTGGAAGATAGAAGTAAATAAAAATCTCTGGCTTTTTCTTGCACCAGTTGATTTGAAAGAAAAAAAAATATGCTGAACTATCCCTTTAAGAGAAAGTCAGTGATTTTACAATATTCATGCTATTTTTTTATTGATCTGATAAAAAAGTGTATATCATATTACATTGCAATTGTATAATATAGCTTGTCATGATATATTACACAGTAATCGTCTCAATCTTCACTTGAACCCTTATGTTTTGCACTGTTTATCACTATGTTGTAGTAATGTGCTATGTATGAAATGTATGCCTGCAGTGTTGGCTTCTGCCACTAGATGGCGCTATAGCAACAAAAACAATATCCAAAGAGGCAGTAAGTATAAAGTTATAAAGTGGTTGAGACCACATGGAGTACCTGAGGAGGCTGTGTCAGGAGAGTATGGGCACCAGGTAGTTAGTTCAAGTGATAAACGTTAGAACTTGACGAGCGCATGAGCGACAGTGAGGACTGTCATATGAGCTGTGCTAAAATGGACAATGGGATTGTGGAAACAAGTGGTAACATAGTGGTCACAGACACTCCTGTAGGCTGTAGAGCATCGTACACGAGTGGCTATGTACCGATCAATTATTTGGACCAATCAAATCTTACAATTTTAATAAATGTAGGGAAAATCACTAATCTCTAGTTACTAGCCCATTATTCACCCCAGGAATTCACTGCCAGCTGCCATTGGAGTCTCTACATTACGCAATGTACTCAGAGTTGGATTTGACAACTTGAGTTCCAGAGAATCTTCTGGTGCACCTAGGCTTCACCATATTAATGGGCCCCAATGGGGTCCAGCTATAGACAACCGGATTTGGAGGTGACTTTGCAACCAGGGTCTATTTCTAGATAATAATAATAATAATAATAATAATAATAATTAAATGCCATTGATTATATGTTGTCAGTAAAGTGATGAGGAGTATGATGAAATTCAAAGTGTTCTGTATATATTGTGGGTGGACCTCACAATCATTGCCTCACCCATGGAACCTTAGATAAATGCTGGAAGTACTGTAGACCTCCTGCTGTAAAAACAGCACCACCCCTGTCCTCAGGTTGTGTCTGGTATTACAATTCATCTCTTTCACTTCAATGGAACAGAACTGTAAACCCACACCTAACCTGAGGACATGAGTGGTGCTGTTTCTAGAAGAAAGCAACCATGTTTTCCTAGCCTGAACAACCCCTTTAAGACTTAGGCTGGGTTCACACTGCGTTTTTGCTGTCCGTTTAACAGATCCGTTTTTAAATGGTTAGTTTTAACATAAAATATTTTTTAGTCAACCACGTTTTTTAGTACGCTAAAAATGTTTTGGACCTTTTTTATTTTTTCATAATAGTAGTCAATGTAAAAACAGATGCATGCAAATGCATCCATTTTGCATCTGTTTTTTTTTTCAACCAGTTTTTCACTGGTGTGATCCCAGCCTCATAGTCCAACTTCCTCTGTCCAAAGATATAGTCTACTTGAACTCTGTTTTCCTTATTTTTCATCTATATAGGTGTTAGCTGATTCATTTCCTAACATACCTTACTAAGGGTCAGAGATCCTTTTTCTAATACAGAAAGTGGATAACCATATAACCACTGTGTATGATCTTCATTCGTTTTTTTTTCTCTCTTTTTCAGTGGTACAGAAGACATTGGAGATTACATTGGATCTAATCTTGACATAGCCTGGATGCCAAGTTTGGAAGGGTTAATGAAAGGATATGCAAGGAAATTCAGACCCGGCATTGGAGGTGAGAATAGGAATTTAATATATAATATTAAAGTGTCACTGTCATATTTCTTTCTTTCTTTATTTTGCAGAAATTAATAGTACAGGCGATTTTAAGAAACGTTGTAATTGGGTTTATTAGGCAAATATACCAATATCTGCATTCAAAAAGACTTTCCTCCCTCCTCTCTCTCATCCACTGCTCTTTATCAGGAAATCTTGACTCTTTTACATCAGTCGAGCCCTGTCTGTTCTATGAAGACGGGAGGGGGGAGGAGGGAGAAGGGAGATTAGTCGCAAGCAGAGAGCAGAGAACAAAGGATTACACGGCGAGACCTGTGTGAAAGCCGGTACTCAGAGGTCAGAGAGGTCAGCGCTGACTGTCAGAGGAGTTGGCATGGTGATGTAGCTGTAAATTTACTTTTTGTTGTCCTGTTTTGGTTCCTCAAACCCTCCCCTCTCCATAGACAATCATGAAGACAGGGGTGGATAGCTTCAAACTGCTTTTTTATGATAAAAATGCATTTTTCGGCTAATAAACCCCATTACAAAGTTTCTTAAAATCGCCTGTACCATTGATTTCTGCAAAAAAAATAAAAAATTTAAACAACAGTGACACTTTAATATTTCCTATAAAAGGGATTAGGGTTATGGCAGTATAATATCACTGACCTATAAAGCAGATCATGTATTAAGTGAACTATCAAGATATAACAAAATGGATGGAACAATCATATAATAGATCAATTACTTTCATTGGTTAGTTGATGTTATTGTCTATAAGGGGTGAGAAAAACTCTCAATGACTTGATACACAACCACATCTCCCTTATGTTACATAGAGGGCATCAGGGGAACCTTATTTTCTTAATAGGAGAAAGTGGGACTCCATCCGAATTTGTGCTACGAAAAACAAAAAAATAAAAATTAATTAAATGTTGATTTTTCACACAAACGTACAAAATTGTATTCCCATTTGTTATTTACAGGTCCTCCTGTGATTGTCGCTGTAGACATTGAAGTGACCAGCATTGACCATATCTCCGAAGTAAACATGGTAATAACACAAAATATGCAAAAAATTACCTATACCTAATGCCTCCACTAGATGGCGGTGTGAATGAAAAAAAAAACAACTGATTGACTACAAGCTGCATAGACATTGTCCCCTAATGGCAGCAAGAAATACAGGGACTCGGCACTAAGCAATCTCTGATATTGGATTAAAGTTGATGTTTGTGAATATATTTGATAGATTCCAGACCGGCAAGATAGAAAGTGAAGGAAACTGAAGGAACTGAAAGAAAATTATGGTTTTGTTCTCCCCAGATTTCTCCTTAATAGTCTAGACACATAACTTATGCCCTTCAATGTAGATTAGTGCTGGGGAAAGGAGTAACTTTGTATTTATTAGTATTCCATTGCTGTCTCTTATATAACCGCCATGAGATATTTCCCTGACTGTAGGCTGAAACTTATTTATTTCATTGTTCAGGAATACACAATGACAGTGTTCCTACGTCAGAGCTGGAGAGATGAAAGACTTTCCTACAATCACACCAACAAAACTCTTGGCTTCGACAGCAGATTCGTTGGGAAACTTTGGCTTCCAGACACCTTTATAGTCAACGCCAAATCCGCCTGGTTTCATGACGTCACGGTAGAAAACAAATTAATCCGACTACAGCCAGATGGTGTCATCATGTACAGCAGTAGGTAAGAGGTCAAGGCATGTTATGTAACCATGTGTAAGAGACATACAGTACGGCAGTAGGTGCGGTGGGGCAGGGACACAATATATCAGGTGTAATGAACGTTGGCTATCCAGCTGTTGCAAAACTACAACTCCCATCATGCCTGGACAGCCAAAGCTTTAGCTTTGTAGTTTAGTTTTGCAACAGCTGGAGAGCCAAGGTTCCCTACCGCTGCAATATATGGACTGTAAAATGCAAAAAAATCAATCTTATTCTACATACATGCATGAGAGGACATACATATGTGTGCAATATATACATAAACATAACGTGCATGCTCAGCAGAACCTGACATATGTGTTGATAGGTGGAACGGCCTGACATCTATCATGCTTAACTTCAGGAACTGAGAGTGGTGGGGTGCATTTTAAGCCCCTGGTAACGTTACGGACTTGTCGTCTGATAAAGATTTCAGTCCAGTTTAGAAAGGTGTTACATAAAGGACTATTTATGACAGCTTTACTGATACTATACTGATCCCAGGGTTCAAGCAGCGCTTGTTTTCTCACTCTGACAATTACCTATTCTAAGGCCTTATTCACATGTTCAGCGATTTTCAAGGTCCGTGGATGAAGTCCGCTATCTATCTCTGTGATCCATGAAAAAACACAGTGATTGTATCCGTTTTGTATCTGTGTCCGTGTTTTTCACGCATCCATGCAATCTGTGAAAAATAGGGATTTCATAGACTTCTATGGGGTAATCTGTACCGTGATCTCGTCCAAGACATGACATGTCCTATCTTTTTCCAGGAACGGATTGTGGATCCGTGAAAAAAAAAAAAACACAAAAAAACGGAATGTGTAAATAGCCCAATGAAAAAGCAACAGGCTACAAAATTGTCCGTGATCACCGGCAACTTCACATAACACTTAAATAAGGCCTAACAGATCCAGAGCATTTATGTACTTATATGTGTTTAGTATTGATATGTACTTTATAAGCTATTCAGTGCTCCAATACAATATGTGATATAAATATATATATATCTCAAAGAAATATCAATGTTAATAATGGCTACATCTACATCAACGATTATTAATCTTGCACAGGGGAACCCCTTGTTATGGTATTTGGTTAAAACCCTAGGGACCCTGTCTTATTGTGGTCCAAAAGCGGTCCAAAAAACTATGGAGGGTAGCATAAACATACATATTGTTTGTAGAGTGTTTAAAGGGGTTGTACACCAAAAAATGTCTTTCAAATCAACTGCTGCCATAAAGTGCCAGAGATTTGTAATTTACTTCTATTAAAAAATCTCAAGCCTTCCAGTACTTATCAGCTGCTGTATGCCCAACAGGAAGTTGTATTATTTCCAGTCTGGAGAGCAGGAGAGGTTTTCTATGGGGATTTGCTGCTGCTCTGGACAGTTCCTGACATGGACAGAGGAGGCAGCAGAGAGCACTGTGTCAGACAGGAAAGAAAACACCACTTCCTGCAGGACACACAGCAGCTGATAAGTACTGGAAGACTTAAGATTTTTTAATAGAAGTGAATTACAAATCTCTGGCACTTTATGGCACCAGTTGATTTAAAAGAAAAAAAAATGGTGAACAACCCCTTTGAGTCTCCTTTTGATATGTAAATAGCAGAAATGGGCCAAAGGCAAAAAAAAATCTGTTGAATGGTGTGTTAACAGCCCCACACTCCTTTTTGTGTTGATGGCAGAATCACATCTACTGTCTCCTGTGACATGGACCTAACAAAGTACCCGCTGGATGAGCAGGAGTGTAAGCTGGACCTGGAAAGCTGTAAGTCTAGTATGTGAGCCCTTGCTCACCTATTGCATTATTACAGTGGGTTAGATAAGTATAGAAATATAGTATTGTTAACACCATTTAGAGAAAAATGAGCTCATATTTTATTATTACTTCTTGTGAAACCTCATCTTTATTCTAAATCATATACACTAATTTGTGTCTCAAAGCAGACATACCCCATAATATGTACATCTGTCTGCCTAAATTGTGGTTTAGTAGAATATTTTGTTAGGGTCCATTTACACAAAAAGATTATCTGACAGATTATCTGCCAAAGATTTGAAGCCAAAGCCAGGAATGGATTTGAAAAGAGGAGAAATTTCAGGCTTTCCTATATGACCTGATCTCTGTTTATAGTCTGTTCCTGGTTTTGGCTTTAAATCTTTGGCAGATAATCTGTCAGATAATCTTTCTGTGTAAATGGACCCTAATGCTACGTTTACACGGAATGATTATCGGGCGCATTTTCGCGATAACGATCGAATTCGAACGATAATCGTACTTGTAAACGCGGCAAACGATCGATAAACTGTTCATTTAGATCTTTTAACATGTTCTTAAATCGTCGTCGCAAAAAATTTGCCGATCGTTCCGTGTAAACAGTTGTCGCGCGATAGTCCGGCCGCCCGCAGCCCCGCCCGCCGCCTGGCCCCCCGCTCGCAGCCCGGCCCCCCGCTCATCCGCAGCCCCCTGCGACGGCTGGATCGCCACCCCCGCCGCCGCTCTGATCGCTCTGATAAATCTTTCTGTGTAAACGCAGAAATCGTTTTGAAGAAACGATTTGGTTTTTATAACGATCAGCGTTTAGACGAATAAATTGTTAGAAAAATCGTAAGAAAATTCGTAAGAAAAATCAATATTGCGATCGTTTTTAAGATCGCTTAAGCCCATCTTTTACATAGGGTGAATCTTTGAAAGACTGTTCACACGAAGCGATCTGCGAATTTTTAGCAAACGATGAACGACGATTTGAGAACATGTTGAAAGACCAAAATGAACGATTTTTCGCTCATCGCTTGATCGTTCGCTGTGTTTACACGGAACGATTATCGCTCAAATGCGATCGTTATTGCGAAAATTTGAACGATAATCGTTCCGTGTAAACGCAGCATTAGCCATAGAAATCAGTAGAATAGAGAAGAAATCAGGTGATACCTTTTAGCCTTTAAAAGGTACAGTATTACCTGATTTCTTCTCTATTCTACTACGTTGTGGTTTAGAAAACCAATTTTGAAGTTAAAGTGTCACTGTTGTTATAAAAACAAAATCTTTAAAAATGTTAGAGAGACCTGTTAAAGGGGTTATCCAGCGCTACAAAAACATGGCTACCTTTCCCCCTCTCTTGTCTCCAGTTCAGGTGTGGTTTGCAGTTAAAAAGGATGTACCATCAGGTACACTCTCTTTAAAATTACACATGAATCGGATGGCGCCGGAACGGGGAAGCCCCCAGTAGGAGGAAACCCCCGCCCCTCCATGACACGGATCCAAGATGGTACATCCTCTTTAAAGGGAACCTGTCACCCCCCGTGCCGGGGTGACAGGCTCCCGACCCCCCGTTAGAGCCCCCTATACTCACCTAATCCCGCCGGGTCCCGCTTCTGGAGGTGGTCGGGTGATGAAGATCTCATAGAGAATGACGGAGCGCTGGACTCTCCTGTCATTCTCTATGGGTGTTGGACACATCTCTCAGCGCGCGCGCCGGGCTGCAGCGGCTGAGATCTTCATCACCTGACCACCTCCAGAAGCGGGACCCGGCGGGATTAGGTGAGTATAGGGAGCTCTAATGGGGGGTCGGGAGCCTGTCACCCTGGCACGGGGGGTGACAGGTTCCCTTTAAGTTCCATTTACTTCAATGGAACTGAGTTTGAAATCCCACCCAATTTGGAAACTGGATAACCCCTTTAAAGGTTCTGTTTGGTCTATATCTGTACTGTACTGATTGTGAAAACAAGCAGGGAGAAGACCTTGCTCAGTGTGGTTCTCTCCCATCTTTGTGTCTCGTGGGGAGTTGGACTCATAATATAAGTCTATGGGCCTGACTCTTTTCACTGACACAGCACACTGCTCTGCAGTCTAAACACTCAGGCCTGGACCAATCAAAACTTTTCACAAGTCTCTCTGTCAAATTTTTTTTTTTTTAATAACAACAGTGACACTTTATATAGAGTAGAAAAGAGGTTCTTCATACATGACTTCTACTATGCGACAGGGCACAGAGCTGCTATAAAGAGTGTCTCTTGCTCTGGAGGACTTATGAAGCACATTCATAGTAATGGAAACTGTGTAATGCTTAATTTGCCCTGCCTCACCGATAGAATATAGTTAAAGAGAATCTGTCAGCGATATGTCATGTTCAAAGCTCAAAATGTTAGACTGCATTCACATGTTCAGTGTTTTTCCTGGTCGTGATTGTGGTCTGCTAGCTACCTCCGTGATCCATGCATAACCGTCCGTGTTGTTATCCATTTTGCATCCGTGTCCGTGTTCATCTTTAAAGAATTTCAAATTACATTGATTACATCACATTCGTGAAAAACACAAATTTCATTGATTTCTATGGGGAATCCGTTCCATGTTTCCATTCCGAGTTATGACATGTCCTATTTTTAAGCGGAACGGATTGGAGATGTGAAAACACTTAACATGTGAATGGCCCAATACAAAGCAATGGGCTATAAATTTGTCTTCATGGAGCATGTGCAGCCTAAAGGAGTCTGTGCTGGGCCGCAGCATGCACGCCATCTCCTACTCCACCCCTCCCTATCTTAACTGATTGACCTACAGGGCTTAGTGCTGAAAGCCAAGCCCTGTAGGTCAATCATGCAGGACAGGGAGAGATGGCGGAAGGAGGCGTGCATTCTGCAGCTTAGCAGAATTAGACTAAAGTGAAGCTCCATCCTCGAGATGTTTTCTAAATGTATAAACCGTTATTCTCCCTCTCTCCATATAGTACTTTATAATATATGTCCTTATATCATAAAGAATCACTATAGCAACACAACCCTTCTTGTTACCATTGTGAGCGATCCTAATAATAATACCTATTTATGTCATAGCTTAGTATACTATTGCAATTCATTTTGATCATGATTTTCCGTACTTAGGAGAAAGGTTGCCCTTGTGTCAGACAACATCTCCATTTTGACAGATAAATAAATGCATTTAAGCCGTGTAAAATAGAAGTGACAATGGTGTGCCCAGAGCAATACTAAGAACGGAGGAAGCACTGAAGTGTCACTGTTAGGTATTGTGCTTCAGTGACCAAGTTATATAACGTTCTGCATGCCGTATTCCATTAAACTTCCTTGTCTTGTCCTGTGTATGGTGGATTATAACTTTCCAATATCACTAAGATGGATATTCAGCCGAAGACATTCTCTACAACTGGTCAGAAACCCAGGAACAGATCCATGGACTTGATAAGCTCGAGCTGGCGCAATTCACCATTACTGACTACAAATTCACCAAAGAGGTGATGAACTTCAAATCAGGTAATATAAAATATAATACACTTAAGTACCAGTAAAATGTCTACTTGATAGCACACCGGTCTTTATTGTTGTAGGAATGGGCAAATTTACAGTAGGAACGAAGCAAAACTCGTCAGTCTGCATGGCTTTGAAGTCTGCTCTGCTCCGTGCGGCTCCTCCCAAGGTGCTGGGGAAAAAATGGATCCAGTCCTGGAAAACTGGGAGAGGTTTCCCAGGACTGGATCCATCTTTTCCCAGCACCTGGGGAGGAGCGGCACAGAGCGGAGCAGACTGCAAAGCCATGCAGACTGACGAGCTTTGCTTTGTTCCTACTGTAAATTTGCTCATCCCTCATTCGCTCATCCGTAGCCGAGACCCTACCGAACACTAGAAGTGCATGGCGGCACGCCCCAACTCATCGGTGGAGATAGGTTTCATGATAAGTCTTTAAAGCTAATCTACTGCAATGGGATAGATCAAGTGGCAAGCAGGGAAGTGAACACACTGCTATAGCTTCTGGCTGTATCTCAAGAATTGGGGGTGGAGGGGTGGTCTCAAATATTTTGCAGTGGCACAAGTGGCATTGGTAGTCGTGTCCCCCTTTTTACCTAGACTAACAATACTCGCTGATCATACCTTAGAACAGGGAAGGTGAACCCGTGGTTTTCCAGTTCTTGCAAAACTACGATTCCCGTCCTGCTTGAATAGCCAAAGCTATCCATAGATTTCCAAGCTGAGTTTTGTACTTTCATTTTCAGTCAATCACGGTATCACGTCGTGTTTCGAGCCGCATCAGAACCTTTTTCAAATATGCATGTGATAGAGGCTGAAATGAATCACGTGAAGTGACTCTGAGATACCACGCCTGTCTAGATATAAAAAAAATCACCTGGATCAGGTGACAGTATATTTTTTTAATTGCATCATAGGGGCAGCCACCCTAGATCCGAGCACCTTATCTAAAATAAAGTGCCAGTTGATAACGTGGGAATACACCTTTAGGCTAGGTTCAGACAATGTAACTGTGCGGCTGTATTTGCGGCTGTAATTGTGCGGCGGTATTTTTGGTGGTTCATGCGTACGCTGGAAAGTATAAAATATATGGCTGCACAGTGCACACTATGTATAAATCTACGGCCCTATCGTAAAGGGACCCGTAAAAAATGAAAAAGACCATTGTTTGCGGCTGGAAATGCGGCCGTGGATTGACAGGCGGTCCGTACGGATTACTTCAAAAATAGCCGGCAATGATGCCGGATGCCGAATGCCGATGCCTCTAATAGTTAATATATTAAATTAATAAAACACATTTTCTTTGTAATAAAGTCCCTTTCGTTGTTCAATAATTTAATTCTAACGAATCCATCATTTTGCAATTAAATATACTGTTAAAATAAATATATATATAAATAAATGTATATTTATATATATATTTATTTTTTGACAGTATATTTAATTGCACAATGATGGATTCGTTAGAAATAAATTATTGAACAACGAAACTGATTTTATTTAAACGAAAATGTGTTTTATTAGTTAAATATTAATTAGTACAGGAAGCTCCATAAGCCGTTAATTCATATTGCCGGCAATAGAGCATTCTGTACTAATCATCACTTTACTTTAATTAAAACATCAAATGTTTCTTCTAATTATGTTATCACAATAGCATTATTAGAAGAAACATTTAGAATTATATGTGCGCTCAGCTGATTGGCTGTTCGGCTGAGCGCACATATAATGAGCCGGTCCGCAGCACAGTGACTTCATTGTGCTGCGGACCAGCGAATTATTTATTTATTTAAAAAAAACCCGCATAGGGTCCCCCCTATTTTTATAACCAGCCGGGTTAAAAACCAAACGACAGCAGCCTGGTAACACCAGGGTGGGAAGAGCCATTGGTTTAGGCCCTCCCCAGCCTAAATCTTACCAGCCTGCTGCCGCCCGGTCCAGGAGCGCCAATTTTGACGCTCCGGGACCACTGGCACCCGGCTCTTCCCAGTACCCCTGGTGGCATTGGGTACTGGGGTAATAATAGGGGGTTAGTGTTAGCCATTTTATACCAGCTAACACTAGGCCCTGACTTAGTAATGGATTCCGTCTATTAGACGGCTTCCACTACTAAGTCTATAAAGTAAAGAAATAAAGACAAGACACAAGTGAAACATTTTTTTAATTCAAATAAAAACACCCCCACACCCCTCATTGACCATTTTATTAAAAAAACAACAACAAACAACCGCTGGTCATCAACGTAGTCCACGGAATCCGACGTAATCCACGGGATACCGATATCTGAAAAACAAAAAGGGAGAAACACATAAAAAACACAAAAACAGGAGCACAACACCCATCATTGTGAGCGGTGTTGTGCTCCTTACAGTATGCTGCATCTTTACAGATCGCTGCTTACAGTCTGGCCCCCAAGGGGTTAAGAGCTCTATACTCACCCCGATGTTGCCTCTTCGCTGGTCCGCAGCACAATGAAGTCACTGTGCTGCGGACCCGCTAATTATATGTGCGCTGAGCCGATCAGCCAATCAGCTGAGCGCAGATATAATTCTAAATGTTTCTTCTAATAATGCTATTGTGATAACATAATTAGAAGAAACATTTGATGTTTTAAAGAAAGTAAAGTGATGATTAGTACAGAAAGCTCTTTTGCCGACAATATGAATTAAAGGACAACTCCCACAAAAATTTTTTTTGGCTCATTTAACACACATTACAAAGTTATATAACTTTGTAATGTGGTTAAATACCCGGCCTGGCCCCCTTCCCCCACTTTCGGACCCCCGACCCCCCACCCCGGAAGTTAAGGAATGTATACATTACCTATTACGATCGTCACGGTCCTCTTCTCCGGGGCGGCATCTGGTGACGACGACGTCAGAGCCGAGGGGCGGTCCGGGTCTTCTTCCTCCTCGGCGTCTTCATGCAAAGGGAATGGGGATGAAAAGGCTGCTGGTGCACATGCGCACCAGCAGCCTTTTCATTGGCTGGAGCGCATCACATGGCTTCCAGCTTGCTCAGCCCTGATTGGCTGAGCTTGCTGGAAGCCATGTGATGCGCTCCAGCCAATGAAAAGGCTGCCGGTGCGCAAGCGCACTGGCAGCCTTTTCCATCCCCTGGACCCGGAAGTTGGAGACATCGCTGGATGGCGGACGGCGGCGACGGAGAGGCGGACAGCGGGCGAATCGAGTTGCGATCGTCACCGGAGAGATGGTGAGTATGGTGTCTGTGTGTGTCTGTGTTTTTTTTTTTTTTTGGGGTCCCGGGGAGTTGTCCTTTAACGGCTTATGGAGCTTCCTGTACTAATTAATATTTAATTAATAAAACACATTTTCGATTAAATAAATTCCGTTTCGTTGTTCAATAATTTAATTCTAACGAATCCATCATTGTGCAATTAAATATACTGTCAAAAAATAAATATATATATAAATATACATTTATTTATATATATATTTATTTTAACAGTATATTTAATTGCAAAATGATGGATTCGTTAGAATTAAATTATTGAACAACGAAAGGGACTTTACTACAAAGAAAATGTGTTTTATTAATTTAATATATTAACTATTAGAGGCATCGGCATTCGGCATCATTGCCGGCTATTTTTGAAGTACTCCGTACGGACCGCCTGTCAATCCACGGCCGCATTTCCAGCCGCAAACAATGGTCTTATTCATTTTTTACGGGTCCGTTTACGATAGGGCCGTAGATTCATACATAGTGTGCACTGTGCAGCCGTATATCGTATACTTTCCAGCGTACGCATGAACCACCAAAAATACCGCCGCACAATTACAGCCGCAAATACAGCCGCACAGTTACATAGTCTGAACCTAGCCTAAGGGTACAAACCCACACACCATATACACAGCAGATACGCAACAAATACGCAGCAGATTTCATGGTGGAGATTTGATGCTGTGTTCAGTTATTTAGATCTAATCTGCTGCGTATTTGCTGCGTATCGCTGCAGTAAATACGCTGCGTATACGGTGTGTGGGTTTATACCCTTAAATCTTTTCTTTCCATTACATACATTTAAGAGTTTTCAATCCCAAATTTCTATACTAAACATCAGCCCCTCTGAGTGAGGAAAAGAAATGAGTCTAGCCTATCGCCTATGACTGTGACTTTTCATCTGCAGAAGAGGTTTTCTCTGGGTTCTGTCTTTCGGAGGGTGAGACGTATGTCTGATTTCTCGTGTCAGCCTATTCCAGTAATTGTAAACATCACTCTCTGCAATCAATATCCCAGCTGTTTATTATTCAGCAGATCAGCATCCAGCATCCTTCATTAGATCAGCGGGTGTCCTGAAGGGAGACGAATAACACATCAACAAATATTTTCAATGAAAAATTTAAATACAAACTGCCGGCACAGGAAGAAAAAAACATTTTTTTTTCCGGTAACTGTGGAAACAGCAATTTCTCCAAATGTTCCTTTTTTTTTTTTTTTTTTTTTGCAGTCTTCTGACATTTTAATTTTTAAAAAGAAATCTCCCCCATCCTTTGTGCCTAGTCCGCCAGTAGAGGGAGCCTAATTATTGATAAATCATAGCGTTCCCTTTCATTTGCTTGCAAATTAGCTCTGCTCCAGAAGCGAGACAATCTCATACTAGCCAAACCAAAGTCTTCGCCAAAAGGACGAGTCTCTTAGGTTCAGCTAGTACGAGTTTTCTTCCAGAGAAGAGCTATTTTGCATACTTTTTTCCCATGGACTACTGCTTGAAAAATGAGTTTTCATACCACAGATTTCTTTAATGAGAGTTGGCTTCCTCTTCCTCATCTGCTTGAACAAGTAATATCAGCCACAACTTTAAAGGGTTTAAAAAAATCCAGCATTTATAAACTTCATGAATCATACAGATCAGCTTTCAGATACAGATTTCTCTGGGGGCTTCATCATGTCCATGGAAGGAAACTATCCTAGCTAGAACTGTCTGGGACCAGAGCCCTTTGATTTGGCCTTAGCACATGTGTGGGGGTGTCAAATGTAGTAGTCACACGTCAGACTGACAATCATACCAAAATAGCCGCAGTCACAGCAGTGGGACCCAGCACGATGATACTTCAAAAATAATAACTGTTACAACGCGTTTTGGCACTGTATTACGAGAGCGCCTTTGTCAGGCTCATAAACAGTGGTGGAGGAGGTGTTATACATAGAGTTGTGCCTATATCTTAGCACTCTCCTAGGTTAGAGATCTACTCATTCTCCTTACCTACTGATTAATCCGTGATATACTACACCAGAAGGCCCCCCCGTCCCTTTCTAGTGGTGCGCGGCGGGCGACCGACGATTTGACAGCAGCAGCGCTCAGCCAATCACAGGCCGGGACCGCCGCGGCCTGTGATTGGCTGAGTGTGGCCTGTCAGCTGACCGGCCATTCAGAAGATAGAGCGCACGGGACCCTGGGATGAAGACAGCGCGGAGAAGCCTGGACAGGTAATGTATTACTGCTGCTGCAAGGACATCGGTAACGATGTCCTTGCAGACCTCGCTCAACGATCATCGGGCCGTGGAATAGGCCCAGTAAACGAGCGGCGATCTAGCAGATCGCCGCTCGTTTACATCGTTGATCGGGCCCTCCTCGGTCCGTGGAATAGGACCCTTAGCCTTCTTCTGGATACCCAATGCATTTGGTTATAGTAAGTGTAAAAAAAACCACAAGTATAGATCACACTCTTAGGCCTCATTCACAAGTCTGTATATTTTTGAGTCCATAAGCCGCAAAAATCTGTCCGTTGTTCATCCGTAGTGTCTGTATTTTTTTCTAGATCCGTAAAAGTGGAAAGTAAGTAAAATAAGGAGAAATGGTCAAAATAGTGACACTAGCTAAACTTGGGAATGCACATCTTTTGCGCATAAAACGTCCACATAAAAAATATGGATCCCGTAGACTTCTATAAGTGTGTCTGTGCCGTAATTACGGTCCGAGCTAGGACATTTTTCCGCAAAATTTACAGATGTGTGGATAGGCACATGGAAGAAACAAATTGGATATAAATTTTTCCGTAACTCACAAGTTTTGCGGCCGTGTGAATGAAGCCTTAGTGGGGCCATGGACAAGGCTCTTTTTACTATTAAGAACTGAAGGTCCAGAACATAGAGCAGCAGACAGTTAATTTTTTTTTTTACAACTTCCTTTCCACTGAATGTATTCTCAAAAAACGTCATCTTATAAATACAGATCTGCACATGGGGTAAGTTTAAAACATAAAATATAAAAGATTTATAGCTTTTGCCCCTTGGAGGCTATGTGGAGCCTGCTTCCGTGCATTAGATCAAGGTTCCCTTTGATTCCTGTTCATCAGAGCTTCCCCATTACTAAGCACTACACTATTAGGCAGAGGACGTATGTGTTAGCGTTTCTTTTTATCAGCAGGGTGGTGCTGTTACATATGTATTGGAGAAACACATCACCCATAGGCAAGTACAAACTCAGAGCAAAGCAGAAAGCATGAAGTGAACACTGTGGGAAGTATATATATAGAGAGACATGAGTTTCTGAAAACTGTCAAGACAGAAAAGCACCTTGTTCCCACTCATGTTTGACATTTCTATAAAGATAATAAATATGTGTGTTGTATAATTTAGAGTTGTTTTTTATCCATTTGCAGACTTCTTCACATCTTCTGCAAAAGGGTATAGGGGTCGACTAACCAAATATACAGAGATGCAGCATATAATAACTAGACTTGTACTTACAAGATAACATTTATTGACTTAAATATATACAAATGTCCAAATTCAACCTAATGTAGTGTAGTATAGTGCACTGAAAAGACTTTTTGTAGTACTTAAAGAGGAACTATTAGCAGGTTAGCTGTATCTAGTCTTCTGATAGCCCCCTATTGCGCAGGAGGCTTAGAGAATGAAGATATGTCTCTAGCTCCTCAGTTCAGTAAGACTGTTCGGAGCACAGGGGGTTAGTAGCATTGCCCAGCCCCCATAGTGCCAATCTGCCTCTGGCTGGCCCGCACCTTCTAATGCTTATTAATAGAGCGGGTAGCCCAGATTGGCGCTAGGGGGACAGAGGCGAAAGAAGCAGTAAAGAATTTGTGTGACAGGATCTTTTCCTTTCTATGGGCCTTATGGGGCCACAGAGGGGGCCTGTATTCTATATGGGAGCACATATTTAGCCTAAATACTATATGAAGACACAGAGGGGGCCTAACAGTATATGGGGGCAAAGCGTAGGCCTTACTACTGTATGGTAGCAGAGAGAAAGACCTTACTATCATATGGAGACAAAGAAAGGCCCTACCTACTATATGGGAGCACAGAAAAGCCCTAAATACTATATGGGGGCACAGAAAAGCCCTAAATACTATATGGGGGCACAGAAAGGCCCTAACTACTATATGGGGGCACAAATAGGCCTAATCAATATGTGGTGAAATGCTAAATATTTTCTACATGTTTTCTTTGCAGCTATATATGCTTCTTGAAAAATGTATAGTATGGTACCGTGTTAGCCAGAAAAATCCATATCGTGGTAAATACTTGAAATCAAAGTATTTTAGGAGTGATACCTTTATTGGCCAACAAAAAACTGTTAGAGCTGTGAGCTTTCGGGATTCACAAGATCCCTTCGTCAGACAAGTTCACAAATGAATGACTTACAGAAACAGCACAACATTTTAGGGATGTTACAAGCCAGAAGGGAGAGACATCTGTGAATGGGGGGGGGGGGGGGGGTGAGGGGGTATATACATCACGTAGATAAGCCAGGGCAATAAAAAGGACTTGTTGTAAATTAAAGGTTATTTGGAAGTCCAAGATTGTTGGTCAGTTCAGTCTTATCTGTGGAGTGTGTCCATGTAGTGGGCCATAAATCCAGGTGCCAGGTTTAATCCATGTGTTAATGACTGGAATGTTTTTATCAATTTGAATTCCCACACTTTCCTCTCTCTGTCACTCTGGAAGTGACCTTTGAGGACCATAACCCTTAAATCTGTTATTCTATGGTCCAGTCCTGAGAAATGTTGGCCTACAGGGGTGTTGAGACTTCTTTTTATTGTATGTCTATGTAAGTTCATTCTAGTTTGTAGTTTCTGTTTTGTTTCCCCAATGTAAATCCCTGTGGGGCATCGTGTACACTTTATCATGTAGACCACATTGGAGGATGTACATGAGAAAGCATTGGTGATTGTGTAGTCTCGCTGTGTGTTGGGGATGCAGATTGTGTTTGTTTGTAATATGTGGGGACATGTGCTGCATTTTCTGTTGTTGCAGGGGAAGGTGCCAGTCTCTGTTGTTGATGTCAGAGCGCTTTTTACAAGGAGGTTTCTTAAATTCGGGGGTTGTTTGAATGAAAGAAGAGGTAATTCTGGGAAAATCTCTTTCAGTCTGTTGTCCCTCTGGAATATTGGTTGTAGTTCAGCAGCAATCTTTTTTAGGATCTTCATATTAGGGTTATAGGTGACCACCAATGGCACCCGGCTGTTCTCCTCCTTCTGCTTATATTCCAGGAGGCTTTGTCTTGGAATTCTTTTGGCTCTGTGGATCTGTTCATCAATGGTTATTGGATGGTAGCCTTGTTTTAGGAATGTCTCTCTTAAAGATGATAGGTGGTGTTCTCTATCTTTATCATCAGAACAAATCCTAATGTATCTGAGGGCTTGGCTATAGATGATGGACTTTTTTGTGTGGTTTGGATGAAAGCTGTTCCATTTTAAGTATGCTGGGTGGCCTGTAGGTTTTTTGTAGATTGATGTTTGTATGGTGTTGTTCTCTATAGATATGGTTGTGTCCAGGAAATGGATTTTGGATTTGGAGTAGCTGAGTGTGAGTTTGATGGTGGGATGGAAATTATTAAAGTTGCTGTGGAAGGTGAGCAGTTCCTCTTCCGATGCTGTCCAAATGATGAGTAAATCATCAATGTACCGGAAATAAGCTAGAGGTTTGATCATACAAGTATTTAGGAACTCCTCCTCCAATTTGGCCATGAAGAGATTGGCATATTGAGGAGACATTTTGCTTCCCATAGCACTTCCCATACATTGCAGATACATGTCTTCCCCAAAACAAAAATAGTCATGGCTAAGCACAAACCTGATGAGTTGTGTTGTTGGTTCCATGGCTCTGTTGTGTTTCTGAAGGAAGTGTTGGCAGGCAGCAATGCCATCCTCATGGGGGATGTTTGAATACAGAGATTTCACATCCATGGTGGCCAATATTGTATCCTGTGGTAGTGGGCCCAGGGCTGACAGTTTGTAGAGAATGTCAGTGGTGTCCTGGACATAACTGGGTGTTTGCTTCACCAAAGGCTTTAAAATATTTTCAACCCAGCCAGAGATGGCTTCTGTTAGTGTCCCAATACCAGAGATGATTGGTCTCCCTGGATTACCTTCTTTATGTATTTTTGGTAGGATGTAGAAAGTCCCCATTTTGGGATTGTCTGGTACAAGGTCCAGTAGATTGGTAGATGTAGAGTTGAAGCTCCCTATGACGTTTAAGAGTTCCTTAGTATATCGTTTTGTGGGGTCCTCCTGCAATGGCTTGTAGTATCTTCTGTCCTGGAGTTGTCTCTTTGCTTCCTTGATATAATCAGACGTGCTCATAATCACTACAGCTCCTCCTTTATCTGCCGGTTTAATAATGATATTTTTGTTAAGTTTTAGAGATTTTATAGCTTTCCTTTCCTCTGCACTGAGGTTATGTGTTTGGTTGTGTTGTTTATCCAAAATACCAGATTTAACTTTCTTTCTAAAACAGTCTATGTAGTAATCCAGGGTTTGATTATGTCCGGGTTGTGGAGTCCAGGTTGTCCTCTTTTTCTTTTTTGTAGGTTCTTGTTCCGTGTCAGTATGTGAGTTAAAATCCATTCTGTTTTGGGGAAGACATGTATCTGCAATGTATGGGAAGTGCTATGGGAAGCAAAATGTCTCCTCAATATGCCAATCTCTTCATGGCCAAATTGGAGGAGGAGTTCCTAAATACTTGTATGATCAAACCTCTAGCTTATTTCCGGTACATTGATGATTTACTCATCATTTGGACAGCATCGGAAGAGGAACTGCTCACCTTCCACAGCAACTTTAATAATTTCCATCCCACCAACAAACTCACACTCAGCTACTCCAAATCCAAAATCCATTTCCTGGACACAACCATATCTATAGAGAACAACACCATACAAACATCAATCTACAAAAAACCTACAGGCCACCCAGCATACTTAAAATGGAACAGCTTTCATCCAAACCACACAAAAAAGTCCATCATCTATAGCCAAGCCCTCAGATACATTAGGATTTGTTCTGATGATAAAGATAGAGAACACCACCTATCATCTTTAAGAGAGACATTCCTAAAACAAGGCTACCATCCAATAACCATTGATGAACAGATCCACAGAGCCAAAAGAATTCCAAGACAAAGCCTCCTGGAATATAAGCAGAAGGAGGAGAACAGCCGGGTGCCATTGGTGGTCACCTATAACCCTAATATGAAGATCCTAAAAAAGATTGCTGCTGAACTACAACCAATATTCCAGAGGGACAACAGACTGAAAGAGATTTTCCCAGAATTACCTCTTCTTTCATTCAAACAACCCCCGAATTTAAGAAACCTCCTTGTAAAAAGCGCTCTGACATCAACAACAGAGACTGGCACCTTCCCCTGCAACAACAGAAAATGCAGCACATGTCCCCACATATTACAAACAAACACAATCTGCATCCCCAACACACAGCGACACTACACAATCACCAATGCTTTCTCATGTACATCCTCCATTGTGGTCTACATGATAAAGTGTACACGATGCCCCACAGGGATTTACATTGGGGAAACAAAACAGAAACTACAAACTAGAATGAACTTACATAGACATACAATAAAAAGAAGTCTCAACACCCCTGTAGGCCAACATTTCTCAGGACTGGACCATAGAATAACAGATTTAAGGGTTATGGTCCTCAAAGGTCACTTCCAGAGTGACAGAGAGAGGAAAGTGTGGGAATTCAAATTGATAAAAACATTCCAGTCATTAACACATGGATTAAACCTGGCACCTGGATTTATGGCCCACTACATGGACACACTCCACAGATAAGACTGAACTGACCAACAATCTTGGACTTCCAAATAACCTTTAATTTACAACAAGTCCTTTTTATTGCCCTGGCTCATCTACGTGATGTATATACCCCCTCACCCCCCCCCCCCCCATTCACAGATGTCTCTCCCTTCTGGCTTGTAACATCCCTAAAATGTTGTGCTGTTTCTGTAAGTCATTCATTTGTGAACTTGTCTGACGAAGGGATCTTGTGAATCCCGAAAGCTCACAGCTCTAACAGTTTTTTGTTGGCCAATAAAGGTATCACTCCTAAAATACTTTGATTTCAAGTATTTACCACGATACAGCTATATATGCAGAATTTCAATTAAATGTGATGCATGAAGTCAAGTACCGGTTTGTTCTACTAAATATCTATGTAGGAAACTAAATAAAAATTCTGGCGGTTCTCTTCTTATATTTTAGCAGGTCAGTTTCCTAGACTGACTCTTCGTTTTCAGTTGAAAAGAAATCGAGGGATGTACATCATACAGTCCTACGTGCCATCCATCTTACTTGTGGCCATGTCATGGGTTTCGTTTTGGATCAGTCAGTCTGCTGTCCCTGCTAGAGTATCACTGGGTAACTTTTCTTATCAATTTTTCAATCGCTTATAATGTTAAAGCAAATGTATATACATCGGTGATTACAAGTAGGGATGGTCCGAACACTCCGAGGTTCGGGTTCGTATGAACCCAAACGCTCGGCATTAGATTCCCGCTGTCTGCCCGCTCCGTGGAGCGGGCGGATACAGCGGAAGGACCACCTGGAAAACTGGGATACAGCCTATGGCTATGGCTGTATCCCAGTTTTCCAGGCGGTCCTCCCGCTGGATCCGCCCGCTGCACAGAGCGGGCAGACAGCGGGAATCATTACCGAGAGTTCGGGTTCGTACGAACCCGAACCGAACTCGGTTCGGACCATCCCTAATTACAAGCATAACTCGCTCAGGGCCTGTGCTTGTAATCCAAATCCACTCTTAAACCAAAGCAAATTTTCACATAAGAAATCACTGAAATGCAGACAATTGGTTCCACACCCCAAAAATAATGATTTTTTTTAATTCTGAATAACATGTAACACTAATGAAACAAACATTTAGAAGCAGCTGAATATGTTGTATTATAAGTTACTGTACATAATAACAATCAGCATGGGGAGTATAATGTATAGTATGTGCAAAGGCTGAATAGAAAAGCAGGGTTGCTGTCAGAGGTCTGTGTGGTCACATGGCAGCAATGGGGAAGGGGTGTTTGTTCAGCATGGACCAATCAGGAAGTGAGAATCACAGAGCTGTGCAGGAGGACAGTAACAGAAACTTTTCTATACAGCAGTGTGAATGGCTTAGTGTAAGTGCAGCCACATTATACCAGCAGTGTGTATAGCTGACTGTAAGTGCAGGCACATTATAGCAGCAGTGTAAGTGCAGGAATGGAGAGGATGGGAAACACAAGGGCTGACAGAGACTACAGGGAGCATAAAGTAGAAAGGAAGTGGATCTGCCATAATTTGGAAGGTGAGGGAGATTTCCTGGGTCAGGGTACAGAGCTGTAGAACACCTATGCAGACCATGCTTCTCCCTTGCTCCCCCTCCCACTCAGTATAGGGAGCTCTTAAACCAAAGCAATGCTCTTAAACCAAGTTACAATTTTGGAAAACAGTAAACTCTTCTTGCAAAACGCTTTTAAACCAAGGTACGACTGTGTGTGTGTGTGTGTGTGTGTGTGTGTGTATATATATATATATATATATATATATATATATATATATATATATTTATATATATATATTGATTTATTTTAATTATTATTATGTACTTGAATTTTCTAATTTGTGGTGGCAGCAACATCTTAGTCAACCGAGTTTCTTGTGTTTTTGTAATTCCTGTGGGTATTCATTTAGTTATGATAAAACATGGGGTCTGGGTCTAAATACTGTGTCTGGTGCCACTTTTTATAACTGAATGATGTAAAGGGATATTTAACCTTTCAAAAATCCCTCATAAATGAGTATTGATCAGCTACATGCAAAAATTTTAGATACGTTCACTCACTAGGTAGAAAACATATTTTGTATGTGAATAATTCTGCCTATATTGACCTGCATAGCACGTATACCCTGACGTGTGGATAGAATACTAATGAACATGCACCAGAATTATGGAATGGTTGATTATACATTTGTGAGAGGATATTTACTGCTCAATCATGTAGGTTGTGATATTTTATGGGTGAAAGTAAATGGAATAGAACAGATTAAAGTCAATAGTCAATGCACGTTCTTCAATTTTGATGCGGTGCAGTTATAGGCCAGAATAAATACATTATATATATATATATATATATATATATATATATATATATATATATATATATAATTTCGTACATTTGTTTCCCTAGGAATAACTACTGTGCTTACTATGACAACTCTTATGGTCAGTGCACGATCTTCACTTCCCAGAGCATCGGCCATCAAAGCTCTGGATGTCTATTTCTTGATTTGCTATGTCTTCGTGTTTGCCGCGCTTGTAGAATATGCATTTGCCCACTTCAACGCTGATTATATGAAGAAGCAAAAGAAGACGGAAGAACACAAGAAGAAGAGCAAGGTCAGGCATTGTGATAAAAGGCTAAGCTACAATTATAATTATACAATAAGATTGTTTT
Organism: Dendropsophus ebraccatus; assembly: GCF_027789765.1. Taxonomy (NCBI): domain Eukaryota; kingdom Metazoa; phylum Chordata; class Amphibia; order Anura; family Hylidae; genus Dendropsophus; species Dendropsophus ebraccatus. The sequence continues at coordinate 26,858,084 of NC_091465.1, forward strand.
CTTTATTTTCCTCCATTCATTGTTTCATTGAGATAATGCACAGTATAGTCACCATCTCTTCTACCAATCACCATAGTCAAACATGTGAGAGTAAATAATGTATAGGTGGCTGGTGCCGGCCCTGGGCAACGGTACAGTCAGAGAATGGGTCTATGAACATAAAGGATCAACAATAATAATGGACAAACTTAGGGAGAGTAGGTGATAAGGAAGGAAGATGTGTTCTTTATCTCCAAAAAGTGGAAGGGTTATACAGTGTATAGCGAATGAAGAAATGCATCAGACATTAGGAAAAGCATAGGCCTTACATGACTTCCAAGGCAGCAAGCCTTTATTAGTGATATAGTACTTACTTAGAGTAGGTTTATGCTGTCTAAGGGTAGCATGAACTAGTGACTAAAGAAAATAGGCTATCATAAAAGGAAGTCAATTTAGAAAAACTAAATATCATTTTATAGACATTTAAAATTGATACTGTCACCCCCTGCTCTCACTTTATTTTATCGGTGGACAGTGTCACCTAGGCAGGGCTTCACAGCAGCTGGGCCCCATCTCCTATGTGGACAGTGTCACCTAGGCGGGGATTCACAGCATTTTGGCCCCATCTCCTATGTGGACAGTGTCACCTAGGTGGGCTGTACAGCAGCTGGGCCCCCTCTCCTATATGGACAGTGTCACCTAGGTGGGCTGTACAGCAGCTGGGCCCCCTCTCCTATAGGGGCAGTGTCACCTAGGTGGGCTGTGCAGCTGGGCCCCATCTCCTATAAGGACAGTCTCACCTAGGTGGGGCTTCACAGCTGCTGGGCCCCCTCTCCTATTTGGACAGTGTCACCTAGGTGCGCTGTACAGCAGCTGGGCCCCCTCTCCTATATGGACAGTGTCACCTAGGTGGGCTGTACAGCAGCTGGGCCCCTCTCCTATAGGGACAGTGTCACCTAGGTGGGCTGTACAGCTGCTGGGCCCCCTCTCCTATATGGACAGTGTCACCTAGGTGGGCTGTACAGCAGCTGGGCCCCTCTCCTATAGGGACAGTGTCACCTAGGTGGGCTGTGCAGCTGGGCCCCATCTCCTATAAGGACAGTCTCACCTAGGTGGGGCTTCACAGCTGCTGGGCCCCCTCTCCTATTTGGACAGTGTCACCTAGGTGGGCTGTACAGCAGCTGGGCCCCCTCTCCTATATGGACAGTGTCACCTAGGTGGGCTGTACAGCAGCTGGGCCCCTCTCCTATAGGGACAGTGTCACCTAGGTGGGCTGTACAGCTGCTGGGCCCCCTCTCCTATATGGACAGTGTCACCTAGGTGGGGCGTCACAGCTGCTGGGCCCCATCTCCTATAGGGACAGTGTCACCTAGGTGGGCTGTGCAGCTGGGCCCCATCTCCTATATGGACAGTGTCACCTAGGTGGACTGTACAGCAGCTGGGCCCCCTCTCCTATATGGACAGTGTCACCTAGGTGGGCTGTACAGCTGCTGGGCCCCCTCTCCTATATGGACAGTGTCACCTAGGTGGGCTGTGCAGCTGGGCCCCATCTCCTATAAGGACAGTCTCACCTAGGTGGGGCTTCACAGCTGCTGGGCCCCCTCTCCTATTTGGACAGTGTCACCTAGGTGCGCTGTACAGCAGCTGGGCCCCCTCTCCTATATGGACAGTGTCACCTAGGTGGGCTGTACAGCAGCTGGGCCCCTCTCCTATAGGGACAGTGTCACCTAGGTGGGCTGTACAGCTGCTGGGCCCCCTCTCCTATATGGACAGTGTCACCTAGGTGGGCTGTACAGCAGCTGGGCCCCTCTCCTATAGGGACAGTGTCACCTAGGTGGGCTGTGCAGCTGGGCCCCATCTCCTATAAGGACAGTCTCACCTAGGTGGGGCTTCACAGCTGCTGGGCCCCCTCTCCTATTTGGACAGTGTCACCTAGGTGGGCTGTACAGCAGCTGGGCCCCCTCTCCTATATGGACAGTGTCACCTAGGTGGGCTGTACAGCAGCTGGGCCCCTCTCCTATAGGGACAGTGTCACCTAGGTGGGCTGTACAGCTGCTGGGCCCCCTCTCCTATATGGACAGTGTCACCTAGGTGGGGCGTCACAGCTGCTGGGCCCCATCTCCTATAGGGACAGTGTCACCTAGGTGGGCTGTGCAGCTGGGCCCCATCTCCTATATGGACAGTGTCACCTAGGTGGACTGTACAGCAGCTGGGCCCCCTCTCCTATATGGACAGTGTCACCTAGGTGGGCTGTACAGCTGCTGGGCCCCCTCTCCTATATGGACAGTGTCACCTAGGTGGGCTGTGCAGCTGGGCCCCATCTCCTATAAGGACAGTCTCACCTAGGTGGGGCTTCACAGCTGCTGGGCCCCCTCTCCTATATGGACAGTGTCACCTAGGTGGGCTGTACAGCAGCTGGACCCCCTCTCCTATATGGACAGTGTCACCTAGGTGGGCTATACAGCAGCTGGGCCCCCTCTCCTATATGGCCAGTGTCACCTAGGTGGGCTGTACAGCAGCTGGGCCCCTCTCCTATAGGGACAGTGTCACCTAGGTGGGCTGTACAGCAGCTGGGCCCCCTCTCCTATATGGACAGTGTCACCTAGGTGGGCTGTACAGCAGCTGGGCCCCTCTCCTATAGGGACAGTGTCACCTAGGTGGGCTGTACAGCTGCTGGGCCCCCTCTCCTGTTTGGACAGTGTCACCTAGGTGGGCTGTACAGCAGCTGGGCCCCCTCTCCTATATGGACAGTGTCACCTAGGTGGGCTGTACAGCAGCTGGACCCCCTCTCCTATAGGGACAGTGTCACCTAGGTGGGGCGTCACAGCTGCTGGGCCCCATCTCCTATAGGGACAGTGTCACCTAGGTGGGCTGTGCAGCTGGGCCCCATCTCCTATATGGACAGTGTCACCTAGGTGGGGCTGTACAGCAGCTGGGCCCCATCTCCTATATGGACAGTGTCACCTAGGTGGGCTGTACAGCAGCTGGACCCCCTCTCCTATATGGACAGTGTCACCTAGGTGGGCTGTACAGCAGCTGGACCCCCTCTCCTATATGGACAGTGTCACCTAGGTGGGCTGTACAGCAGCTGGGCCCCCTCTCCTATATGGACAGTGTCACCTAGGTGGGCTGTACAGCAGCTGGGCCCCCTCTCCTATATGGACAGTGTCACCTAGGTGGTCTGTACAGCAGCTGGGCCCCTCTCCTATAGGGACAGTCTCACCTAGGTGGGCTGTGCAGCTGGGCCCCATCTCCTATATGGACAGTGTCACCTAGGTGGGGTGTCACAGCTGCTGGGCCCCATCTCCTATAAGGACAGTGTCACCATGCAGGGCTTCACAGCAGCTGGGCCCCATCTTCTGGCTGGGGAGAGGGCCCAACTACCATCAAGCCCTGCCTAGTTTACACTGTCCACTGATAAAATAAACGATTTTAGAGCAGAAAGAAGACTTAGACAATTGTTATACAGGAATATATCAAATGTTAAGCATCCAAGCTTGTGGATGGTGCAGAGAACCACACATAGGGCAATTACACAGAGCCATAATTGTCCGAATGAGGCCAATTCAGCCGATTATCTCTCTGTGTAATAGATAGAACGATCAGCTGATGATTGCTCTGTGTAATGGAGAGAAGGATCAGCTGATGAAATGATCATCTGCTGATCGTTTCTTTAGGTCCAGGCCTAAAATCATTGGTCATGCATCGCGTAATAGCATGGCTGATGGCTGATGATCTTAGTATAAAATAATAAAGTGTTTACTTACTTTTTACCATGTTCCCTGATGTCCTCCGGCCTTTCCCGGTCTCTGCAACTCTGTCTTCTTTTCCCGTCTGGTCCGGTCTCTGCACCTGGACAGGCCTCTCAGCCAATCACTGGCCAAAACAGGATTTCGCCCATTGATTGGCTGAGCGTCCTGTCATGGCAGAGACCAGACCAGACGGGAACAGAAGACAAAGCTGCAGGGACCGGGGAAGGCCCAAAGGCACCGGGGAATGTGGTAAGGTAAATAAATACTTTATTATTTTACACTAAAGGCAAGGGCTGCACAGACATCACTAACTTTGTCTGTGCAGCCCTTGCTGTGTATTTGATTAGTAAGTGTGCGCCAATCTAGCAGATCAGTGCTTGTTTACACTTTATGATTGGGCCGTCTAATAGGACCTTAAAGGGGGGAGGGGGGACAGTTTCACTTTAATAAAAAAAGAGGATGATTCTTGCTTTGTGCTTTTTAATGAACATGTAATGTATATATAAAAATATACAGTATCTGATGGCAGGGAATGTAGTGAACAAAATGAGCTCTATAAAAGTAGAGCGTAAAGGTCACTTAGTGTGAGATCTGTAGTAGTGTACAGCTAATCTAACTAAAGCCTGAATATTACATGTAATAAGGGGCATTAACTCCCTAAATGAGCCCACAGGTTTTACTGGCGGCGTGTTTTATTTTACAAAATAACCATTTGTCATTGTGGTTGCGTAATCTACAAACTAAAGCTCTGCTAACCGATTGTAGTGATGTCAATATAGTATATATGTGTCTGGTAGATCCCAGATCCTGTTTAATAAAGGGGGGCTCTGGTTTTAGTCAATATAGATAATTTTTTGTCTGAAACAAAGGATCATTGGTGTATGCTGGGGTGGGCACTGAGTTACCTTTGGGTAGATTTTAGCGCTCTGGCCAAGATAATAAATAGCGGGGCATATACCTACAATAAAAAATATTAAAGGTATGTAGCTGCTGATAAATTGGCTTTAAAGTACGCCCCACTACATACAATTACTAAAGCTCTTTATGCTCTGCTTGTGGTGCACTACGGCCGACCGGTCACTTGCCAGGTAGTAGAGTGTTACGCCACTACTGTGGTGGTTGGTCGAAATATAGCTCAGCCAGATGGTATACTGTCAAGATACCTGTGTCAGTGGGGCACACAGGTATGGAGGCACACCTGCTTTTAGTTTAGGGTGGCGAGCTATAGCCTTTCCTCTGTGGTCGATGACCTGCCGGGCTGTGAGGAAGTCCCTTGGGTACTTATCACAGTGGGCCGGAGTATTGTTGTGACCCACTCGGACTATCGGTACAACCACCCACAGAAAGGGGAGATGACCCAAGGATGGTGTAGGTGCTGGAACAATAATCACTGAGTCCTGTTATCATAAAATAAATCTTCTTTACTTGTAAGAATACTTTGTACATTAGTGGATCATAAATTGTAGACGTATCAGAACAGAATCTGCGCTAAGAGCCTTGTAAGTAGAAGAGCTATAAACGGTAGATTGGAGTTTGTACTGCAGGTTTAGAGTAGTAGAGAGGAGTTTGTTCTGAGAGTTCAGAGTAGTAGAGAGGAGTTTGTACTGAGAGTTCAGAGTAGTAGAGAGGAGTTTGTACTGAGAGTCCCAACCCAGGGTAGAAGTGTGCTCTGCCGGAACTTTAGAAGAGGGAGAAGAAGTAGAATACTAAAGACTTGAAAATAGAAGACTACTTGTGCCCGTGTTTCGACCTTTGTTGTTGTTGTACCACATGTTGCCTTACAGTGTCGGGTGACCTGTCCTATCAGGTTGACACAAGCCCCAGACCTTGTTACCTGAGTTGAGCAGGGTGGCCAAGTTTACCTGGTGACACCCGCACTGCGAGATAGAGTATGTAGGCTTGTAGCAACTTTGCTCTATCAGGATCAGTTCCTCTTGTTTTAGGATACTGTTCTGCTTTTTTTTTTAGAAATGTTCACGGCGTAGGATTGGGTGTTCTCTGACTCGTCCTCTCCTTTAGTGGTTTAACACTGCATAGTGAGTAGAAGTGCTGCTTTCAAGAAACTGGTGTCTGCGTCTCCCATGTAGGTCCATCCACTAACGCACTCCAGACTAGGCTACACTGGATACTGACTAGGTGGGGACCTGGCAAAGCCAGGGCCCTGCTGGAATACAGCAGGGACCGTCCTATCTTGCGTCCTCTTTCCACCAAGACTTAGGTAAGACTCACTAAGTATGGGTGTGTAATCTGACAACTTCCTACAGGAGGTGTAATGTCCCCTGTGAGTGGTGAAGAAAGTGCAAAAGAAGAAAATAAGCAGAGATAGGTAGAGAAAAGAGCTCTTATTGGTGTACAGATTACCATAACCCCTTGTTCACTACAGCTGTGCAATACACAAGTGCATATATGAATAACAGTGACATCTAGTGGTAAAACTTAGGTACTTAGGTAGCTTCATTACCACGTTAACTTGGAGTACAGACTTTTGCAAGGGGTGTATAAAGCAGCAACCCCCTGAACCCCTTCCTCAATGGTGCCCTATGCTGAAGCCTTCACTTCCTAGCCCATCTCTGGTTTACAGCCAGGGGATGTTCTGAATGGTGAAAGTTTAGCTACAGTTTCTTCTATTCCATAATGTTGTGTAATGTTTCTCCTTTAATTTTTTATGACTACTTATTACTACAGCTGTACTTTTATCCTGTGTTTCAGGTGACTCTCCAAGATGGTAAAGATGCCATTGTTTTATTCTCCGTTTCAATCCTCGGAGTAAATTGTAGGCACATACATAAAGAAACAACAATTCCAAGCACAATGAGCGATCTACCAGAGGTCACAAGACCATATGAAAAGCACAGACGTGAACTTCAACCTGGATACAAAGGCAGGCGTAGAATTCATCTGAAGCCCATAGATGCTGATACAATTGATGTCTATTCTAGGGCACTTTTCCCAGCATCCTTTGCAGCTGTGAATATTATTTACTGGGCAGGTTATACACATTAGAGACAGAGTTTCACAGAAATATATATCTATTTATTCACCAATACTCACAATTTCAGCTTCGTCTCCTATAGTTACAGCCTATACTAGTCATTCATAAATGTCACTAATAATGTACCATACCTATCAATCCCTCTGTAAGGTCATACAGGGTCATGATATGTTTCCCACAATATATTTGTATAAAAGCAGCATGCAGAATAAAACTGTAATAAAGTCAATTTCCTTCTTTTAATAAATGGCCATGTCGTGTTCTTTGGTGACTTCTAGACCGACCTCATGATGAATAATTTATCTACTTGGAGGATTCGTTTGGAGAATCAGTTTTGCTTCTGTACCTCAAGTATGTAATTTATGCTTAGGCCATCCATACTTAGGCTATGTTCACACAGCGTTGTTTTTAAGAAAAGAACGGACGCTGATTGAAAGGAAATCAGCGTCCGTTCTTTTCTGCAGGGGCGGCATTGCATTGAATTTAATGCAATGCTTCCCGCTGTGCACAGACATCGTTTCTTTACAACTGGCGGTAAAATAATGAACATGCATCCAGAAACAATAGCTGTTCACACAATGTAAAGTACAGTCAGTGATCTTTGGCCTGTGGGTGAAACTTATAGAAAGAGTAAAAAGTTCACGTTACAGTGAAATAATATCATGGAAGGGTACGCACGCATTGGAGTTTGATTGCAGTAATGCAAAGAATTTGGCCTGTGAGTAAAACTTGTGAAAAGTGTAAAAAGTTCATATTACATTGAAATGATATCATCATGTTACAGCGAAATAATATCATGGGAGGGTTCGCACACATTAGAGTTTCACTGCAGTAATGCAAAGAAGGACAACTGGATGGCAATGAAATATTAAAGGGGAACTATCAGCAGATTAGTCGAATCTAATCTGCTCATTAGGTATGTCTGTTACCTTTATCCTCAGTGCTCTGTAAGCCATTAGGAGCACTAGGGGCATGGCTACCACCCTCCAAGCACCGACTCGGCTGCCCCCGGCAACCTCCTTAGTTGGTAATTATTAGAGGGTGCGGGCTAGCCAGGGGCCATAACCCTGCCCTCTATGCAGCAATCCAGCCCCAAGCCTTAACAACGCCCCTGTAGGAGGAGTTTGTTTCTGGTGGGCGGAAGTAAGCAGAGTAGTGTGAGTGTGAACACTCAGCAGGGTGGATGTGTGAGGACCAGCTGAGCTACTGTTCGTTGTTAGTGGGACTCCAGACCACTATGCAGTTCTAGACTCTAACCAGAGGAGGGAAGCCAAAACAGGGATCACCTTGCCCAGGAACCTCTCTAAACTGTGCAGGGCAGTTACCGGAAGCCATAGGAACTGACCCCAGACAAAGCTACCATGAAAAAGTCTACGTATCCTACTGTGAAGTGCAGGACAACTGGGAAACCTCAGAAGTCAGCTACTCCCAGATAACCGACGACTGGGGCTCGTATTACCCATTTAGAATGGGTATCCCGTAACTAGAGGGCATTAGGCAGTTCACAGGCAACACAAGCATCCGTGAGTATGAGTATCTTCTACTTCTTTCTTCTACACCAGTTGCGGCAGAGCACACTTACTACATTGGGCAGGGCTCCTCTGGCAACTCCTCTTCTTCTCTACTACAAAGCACTTACTACTACCAGCACTGGTTCTACCTTACCTGTCAGTAGCACTAAAGTTTTCATGTAAAGATCTGCATTGATCTACGTGTACTGTTCATCCTGATTTGATATTCATTAAAAGATTCTATTTTGATTCAAACGCACGGGACTCTGGTGTATTCTATCAGCACCTGCACCTACACAGCACTGTATACTGTGTTATCGCCCTTTCCTGTGGGTGGTGGTACCAACAGCCCGGGGTGGGTCTAATACCACTCTGGACCACCATGAGAAGTGCCCAAGTGACTGACAACACCCCCCGGGGGATACCAACCATAGGGCTGGCCAATACCTTACACCACTTTATCCCCAGGCCACTTCATCCCCTGGTTGCAAAAAAAAAAAAAAAAAAAGGAAAGCGCATATGACAAAGTGACTTCTTATTTCATGGTTAAACAAGAAATTAATAAAGTTGTTAATGGAGTGTGTATGGAGCGAAACTAAGAAGCTTTCTTCTAAGCATATTCAGAATAGCCTCTTAAGTGTAAAGCCATATTGAAATACAAGCAGAGAAGCCATCTAGACAGATACTTTGAATGCAGCATTATATATAGCAGACATATATGTCAAACTCGGAGCAATTTTTTTGGCCCGCCAAGGAAGACAGGAAATATGACAAAGCTGGCCCGCAAATGTTTTCTATTGGCCCATTCATAATGTTAAAACGAAAACCTATTGGCCAGCCACCCAACCCATCACCAGACTGCCTGCCTCCTGCTGTGATTGGATATGTCCTGAAGCCGCCTACTCCACTGTTAGTCACGTAAGTGTACTGCACCACAACAGTCAGTGAAGGGTCCAGAACAAGTATTTTTGTAATGTGTGGTAATATTTTAGCTTTATGCCTGTCTGTGTGTCGGCCGAGGCTGTATGTCAGTTGTGTCTGCATGTGGTGCTGTGGACGGTAGTCCTATGTGTGCTGTGGGCGGTAGCCCTATGGATGCTGTGGGCGGTAGCTACTGGGCTGGGGGGGGGGGGAGCGGAGGATTACAGGCTATTGCTGATTACACAGGACGAGCGCGCGCAGGGGTGTGTGTGTGTTGGATTGTCAGGCAGTGGTGGTCATGAAGGTGGGGGGCTGCAGTGGAGAGAACCGGAGGAAGTACAAGCTCTCTGAACCACTGGACCACCAATGACGGGTGACAGTGCAAGTACAGGGCACACACAGTCTTACCACCCGCAGCACATACATACATTATATCTAATAAGACACTGCTGTGAAGGGGGAGCTGGCTACTGTCTGAGACACTGCTGTGGGGGTGCTGACTACTGTATGACACACTGCTGTGGGGGTGATGGTTACTGTATGGGACATTATTATGGGGGCTGGCTACTGTATGGGAGACTGCTGTGGGGGGCTGGCAATTGTATGGGAGACTACTGTGGGGGAGGGGCTAGCTACTTTATGGGACACTATTATGGGGCCTGGCTACTGCATGGGACAATACCATGGGGGGGAGGCTGGCTACTGTATAGGACAATACCGTGGGGGCGGGGGCTGGCTACTGTATGGAACACTATTGTGGGGGGCTGGCTACTGTATGGGACATTGCTGTGGGGGGCTGGCTACTGTATGGGGCACTATTACCATGTGAGGCACTATTGTGGGAAGAGCTGGCCACTCTGACAGTGTCACGATTGCCACTATGAAAGGATGAGAAATGCTGCTTGCACGTTTCATTAGATGTTAAAGGGGAACTCCAGGTAGAGGTTAAAAAAAGGAAACTTCTGCAGAAGCATAAAACATTACTTACCTATCTATTCCAGTTTTGAAACTACCATAAATCCATTTGTTTTGGGGGGTTTTGTTCTGTTTTGTGTTTCTGCACTTCCTGGTTTATCAGTTGTACACAGTACTACAGGTTCCAGAATGCAATGCCTTCCCTCAGCTGCTCAGATGTTGCAGAACATCTAAGCTGTGTTCACACATTGCAGTTTCATTGTGTTACTGAATTATTTCCATTACTTTATCATTTTATTGTTGTCCCACCCACACAGCACGCTGTATTCTCTACCTGTAACACCACACAGCACACTGTATTATTTACCTGTAACACCACACAGCACGCTGTATTCTCTACCTGTAACATCACACAGCACGCTGTATTCTCTACCTGTAACACCACACAGCACACTGTATTATTTACCTGTAACACCACACAGCACGCTGTATTCTCTACCTGTAACACCACACAGTGCTGTATTCTCTACCTGTAACACCACACAGCACCCTGTATTCTCTACCTGTAACACCACACAGCACCCTGTATTCTCTACCTGTAACACCACACAGCACTGTATTCTCTACCTGTAACACCACACAGCACCCTGTATTCTCTACCTGTAACACCACACAGCACCCTGTATTCTCTACCTGTAACACCACACAGCACTGTATTCTCTACCTGTAACATCACATAGCACACTGTATTCTCTACCTGTAACACCACACAGCACACTGTATTCTCTACCTGTAACACCACACAGCGCTGTATTCTCTACCTGTAACACCACACACCGCTGTATTCTCTACCTGAAACACCACACAGCGCTGTATTCTCTACCTGAAACACCGCACAGCACGATGTTTTCTCTACCTGTAACACCACACAGCACACTGTATTCTCTACCTGTAACACCACACAGCACACTGTATTTTCTACCTGTAACACCACACAGCAAGCTGTATTCTCTACCTGTAACACCACACAGCACTGTATTCTCTACCTATAACACTGCACAGCACGATGTTTTCTCTACCTGTAACACCACACAGTGCTGTATTCTCTACCTGTAACACTACACAGCAGGCTGTATTCTCTGCCTGTAACACCACACAGCACACCGTATTCTCTGCCTGTAACACCACACAGCACACTGTATTCTCTACCTGAAACACCACACAGCACGCTGTATTCTCTACCTGTAACACCACACAGCACGCTGTATTCTCTACCTGTAACACCACACAGCACGCTGTATTCTCTACCTGTAACACCACACAGCACACTGTATTCTCTACCTGAAACACCACACAGCACACTGTGTTCTCTACCTGTAACACCACACAGCACGCTGTATTCTCTACCTGTAACACCACACAGCACGCTGTATTCTCTACCTGTAACACCACACAGCACACTGTATTCTCTACCTGTAACACCACACAGCACTGTATTCTCTACCTGTAACACCACACAGCACCCTGTATTCTCTACCTGTAACACCACACAGCACCCTGTATTCTCTACCTGTAACACCACACAGCACTGTATTCTCTACCTGTAACATCACATAGCACACTGTATTCTCTACCTGTAACACCACACAGCACACTGTATTCTCTACCTGTAACACCACACAGCGCTGTATTCTCTACCTGTAACACCACACACCGCTGTATTCTCTACCTGAAACACCACACAGCGCTGTATTCTCTACCTGTAACACCACACATCACACTGTATTCTCTACCTGTAACATCACACAACGCGCTGAATTCTCTACCTGTAACACCGCACAGCACGATGTTTTCTCTACCTGTAACACCACACAGCACACTGTATTCTCTACCTGTAACACCACACAGCACACTGTATTCTCTACCTGTAACACCACACAGCAAGCTGTATTCTCTACCTGTAACACCACACAGCACTGTATTCTCTACCTATAACACTGCACAGCACGATGTTTTCTCTACCTGTAACACCACACAGTGCTGTATTCTCTACCTGTAACACTACACAGCAGGCTGTATTCTCTGCCTGTAACACCACACAGCACACCGTATTCTCTGCCTGTAACACCACACAGCACGCTGTATTCTCTGCCTGTAACACCACACAGCACACCGTATTCTCTGCCTGTAACACCACACAGCACGCTGTATGCTCTACCTGTAACACCACACAGCACACTGTATTCTCTACCTGAAACACCACACAGCACGCTGTATTCTCTACCTGTAACACCACACATCACACTGTATTCTCTACCTGTAACACCACACAGCACACTGTATTCTCTACCTGAAACACCACACAGCACACTGTGTTCTCTACCTGTAACACCACACAGCACGCTGTATTCTCTACCTGTAACACCACACAGCACGCTGTATTCTCTACCTGTAACACCACACAGCACACTGTATTCTCTACCTGTAACACCACACAGCATGCTGTTTTCTCTACCTGTAACACTGATATTGGAATAAAGTAAAGAACTTTTTGAATTTTTTTTTCTTTTCATTTCCACGCACATATTATGATCAAGCATCTGTTATCTTTGAAGTTGAGCCCCACAATAAGGCTCTGATCCTCTCTGCCGTTTAGCATCATTTACTTGTGTTACTGCATCATTTTTGTGAATATGCTGCAGGACTGCAATGACACTTAAACATGTGTGAATACAGCCCTAATTTTCCTGCATACTTCTGCACAATCAGAGAAATTAGTGCTACACCTGCTTCTGGCCGGTCAGAGATGGTGAATCACTCAGGGGATTGGGGGATCCAGCCCTGCCTCCTGGGACATCACGCCCTGCCCCCTGTCTGCATCATCAGCCTGATCTCAGCAAACACAATGTGAGACAGAGGCACGGAATATTTGTCTCCTAAGGGGGGAGAGCAGAAGGAGCAGGAGACAATGTGGATGGGCACAGGGGCCATTTTTTTCACTTCCTGGATTTCTATCACCTACCAGTGTGGCAGTACTGTACAGATACAGTAATACATTATATAAACACATCTATATAACCTTTAATGTACTTTTAATAGAAAACAAGTTTTCCTTATCCGGAGTTCCCCTTTAAGGTTGGTCCAAATTTTTAATTTTGGCCCACTGTGTATTTGAGTTTAACACCCCTGATATATAGTGACACAGGGAACACTTAGAAGGGTATGTCCACACCTAGCAGACTTGTCACAGAAATTTCTGAAACTGGCCCGTTCAGCTTGGTGTTACAGAAATCCATGTGCAACCTACATAAACAACCCTATATGTATGTGATGGATTTTTCACTTACAGTAATTCCTGCAACAAGCATGACACTTATATACTATATAAAAATATATGCAGCTGTAGTTATAAGTTGCCATACACTTTGGTTGTAGTATAGTCAATATAATTTGTGTCAACAAACAATTCTTTAAAGAGTCATTCTGTAGGAAGTGCAGAGAAAATGTAGTATACATGCATCTCCCATAATAAGTGTCTATTAGTAATTTTTTATAACTTTTGTTGGGTAATAACATATCTTAAAATTATCCTGCCCTGACTTCCCCTTCAAGATGATCAGAAGTTTACGTACACCCAGTTGACTGGTAAATTTCAGAAAACAATGTCATGGCTTTAGAAGCTTCTGATTTTCAATGGTCACTGTTGTGTTGCACAACGTCCCTCCATGTCATAGCCTATGCTATTCCTACTATTTTGTAAATCATTTTATGCACCAAAAATGACATATTGCTACAACACAGTAGTCCTTCAACTCAAATTGCCATTTGGTGTTTCCCTTCTTTGCAATTTGCTGTTCACTGCCTGTTGTTAGGAGAAATTTGTCTCTAGTAACAGCAAGGTCAAGACTAGAGTTGATCGAACCTTGGGAAATCCCAGGTTCGATCGAACTTGAACATCCATGAACCTGCCCAATTTGATTGCTGAAGCCTTCCCGGTCCGTGAGGAAAGAGGAGAGTGCCCGGGTACCGCCTGAAATTCCGGGATTTAGCCTATTACCTAGGCATTCCCCCGGCACTCTCCTCCTTCCCCACGGAACGGGAAGGCATCAGCAATCAAATGCGGCAGGTTCGTGAATGTTCTAATTCGATCAAACCTAGGATCTCCCGAGGTTCCATCAACTCTAGTCAAGACAGAACATAGGGTGGGGGCAGTGCTTGGTATGTGCTATGTGCAGAAGAAAGATAGAAAGCCGGAAAAATCCTGGGTTCTGTGCCTGAAAGCTAAACCAGTCTGCCTGCTGAAGATGATCCACACTGTACCTGAAAGGTAAGTCAAGTTTCCTCCCATCTCTCACTACTTACAAAGCTCAGGGCAGCTGTTCCTTGTGGAAACACCAGTGTATCTACTGTACATAAATAGAAGTGAAAAAACAAAACTCACCTCCCACACATGCTTCCCTGTTGCTACAGCATGTGTTACAGACACTGCCTGGGCCAGACGTCCTGACGACCTGTCAGGAGCATCTGGGACTTCTGGTGCAGGCAGCGTCTGTAACACACACTGCCTGTGCCAGATGAGAGAACAGAGGGAAGAAGCATTGGGAGACTTGCAGCGATGGGGAGCATAGGGGAGGTGATTTTTGTTTTGTTTTTAGTGAGCTCACCGACACTGCAGCTGCACATTACTGCACATTAGGGAGAAAAAAAGAGGAGGCTTAAAGCCAAAGAACACCATCCCGACCATAAAGCCTGGGGGGGGGGGGGGGGGGGGGGGGCGGCTGCATCGTGCTATGGGGGAACTATGCTAAAGGAGAGAATAGTGTACTTCTAAAAATAGATGGGAACCTAAGAGAGGGAACGTGGACTAGAATGGATGAAATGTCAGGGATTATGAAAAACTGATTAATGAATGTGGCGAGGGTATAAGGAAACCTCTGGCTATAATCACGTTATTGTCATGTTGCAGTGATGTCACATCTTTTTGTGTGGTTTACCAGATTGTGACAATACGACTGGGTTCACACTACGTTTTTGCAATCTGTTTTTTTTTTCATCTGCTTTTGCAAAAAATGGATGAAAAAATGGCTGGAATTGTGTGCATCTGTTTTGATCCGTTTTTCCATTCACTTCCATTATAAAAAAAAAAAAATAGATCAATACACATCCTTTTTTTAACATACACAAAAATGCACTTGACCTTATTTTTGTGTATGTAAAAAAAATGTTAGAATTTTGGTCTTTTTTTATAATGGAAGTCAATGGAAAAATGGATCAAAACAGATGCACACAAATGCATCCGTTTTTCCATTAGTTTTTTGCAAAAGCGTATGAAAAAAAATGATTGCAAAAAACGTAGTGTGAACCAAGCCTACTCTGCAGATACAATGGTGCCTTGGATTACGAACATAATTCGTTCTGGGTCCATGCTTATAATCCAAATCACTCTTAAATCAAAACAAATTTTCCCATGAGAAATCATTAAAATGCAGACAATTAGTTCCACACCCCAAAAATAATGATTTTTTTTATTCTGAACATGTGGAACAGATGAAACAAACATTTAGAAACAGCTAAATCTGTGATATTATAAGTTACTGTACAGTATAGCAATCAGCATGTGGAGTATAATGTATAGTAAGTGCATAAAACTGATAACACAGCAGCAGTTTGTAGATACAGGATGGAACTGCAGATACCCATAATGCCATACAACAGGCTAGAATAGAGAAGCAGGGCTGCTGTCAGGGGTCAGTGTGGTCACATGACAGCAATGGGGAAGGGGTGTGTTCAGCATAGACCAATCAGGAAGTGAGAATCACAGAGCTGTGCAGGAGGAAAGTGGCAAAAACTTTTCTATACAGCAGTGTGAATGGCTGAGTGTAAGTGCAGGCACATTATAGCAGCAGTTTGTATAGCTGAGAGTAAGTGCAGGCATATTATAGCAGCAGTGTGTATAGCTGAGAGTGAGTGCAGGCACATGATAGCAGCAGTGTGTATAGCTGAGTGTGACTGCAGGCACATTATAGTAGGAATTGAGAAGATGGGAAACACAAGAGCTGACAGAGACTGCAGGGAGCATGAGGGAATGAGCAGGGCAGATGTGGGCATATAAATGCAGCACTCTCTGTCCAGGTAGAGAGGGGTTACGGCTATGTAGAGATTACCTCCACACTCCTGTCCCCTGATGCAAGTCCCATCCTAAAGTGGATCTGCTATGAGTTGGAAGATGAAGAAGACTTCCTGGGTCAGAGTACAGGGCTGTAGACCCGCTATGCAGATCATGCCCCTCCCCCACTCCCCGTCCCACCCAGTACAAGGAGCTCTTAAACCGAAGCAATGCTCTTAAACCAAGTTACAATCTTGAAAAAATGTGAGCTCTTCTTGCAAAAAGCTCCTAATCCAAATTACTCTAAAACCAAGGTACCACTGTATATTATATAAATTGAATAGCCAGATACATGGGAGGAATTTTCTTCCAAGCTCTATGTAATGCTGTGAATATCTATGCTTTACACTGACTCATTTCACTATTGTTTCCCAGCATCACCTCATTACTGCTAATGATTCACTTAAGAAAACCTTATTGCTTTTTAATAACTTGTCTCTTCACCCTAGACTCCCTGTACAAGCATCTCCTATATTGTCTTCTCTCTAAAAACCAACAAGTCCCTCTAGGCCATAACAGAGCTCTTCATGCCTGGCAGATGCAGGGTATACTTCAGGTCACAGGCCCTTATAATACTGGCAGGTTGCCCATTTCTGAGCCTTTTGGTAGCACGTGCAGATTTCCTAATTACTGGTAATCAGACTTTCATCATTGCATTAACAAAGAGCAGAGAAAACTTTTCTGTCTTCAGAATTTTTCAAGGAAAATGCACTTTGTTTCAATGAGGACAATGAATCCGGAGTAATTAAAAAGGTTTTTTAGAACACAGAGAAACAGAGGAGAATGCTAGCCCTCTATGTGCACATTTACAGACTCGACCCCTATGGTTCTGCTAAGTTTTTCTGGATTACCCTTGTAGGTATACACAGTGTCGGACTGGGGTACCTTGGGCCCACTAGGGAATTTGACTGTAGGGGCCCACCCTACATACACCAGTTATAACGAGCACCAAATCTTTCACATTACTATAGCGACTTTGCACAGTGCTGTGTATGTAAACAGTGATACTAGCTCACTGCTCGTAACGTGTCATTATTACTGTATATGTCATACCGGAGCTGTTAAACAGGGAGGCCCACCTTTTGTTCAGGGGCCCACTAAAGGGTAGGGCCCACTAAAGGGTAGGGCCCACCGGGGAATTCCCCTGCTCCCCAGTCCGAGCCTGGGTATACATCATTTGTAAGAGTGATGACTATTTTTTTCTTTTTTTTTTTTTTTGTAAAATGGCCTGAAAGGTTATCAGGCCAGGCCTCCTTTACCTTACATCATTGTGTCTGTGTTTGTCTCCTATGGTCCCACATTCACTCTGAACTGAATTTTCCTATTAAAGCTGCCTAGCTCCTAGGTACACAATAGGACCACTATGTTTACTGTATGTAACCACATGATTTTTTGCTATTTTGGTATATAATCATCTGCAATAATTTGCAAAGGAGGTACTGCAATAGAAAGTATAGAAGGACTCAAAGGCTACAATGTAACTTAAATAGTAACATAGTTAATAAGGTTGAAAAAAAACAAGAGTCAATCAAGTTGAACCTACAGAAATCATATTGGGGGACATGCATCATCCGGCGTACTGATGATTTTTGGCGTAAAGTGACGATATGCGAATTATTTTATTCGCAAATGGCCGATTTGCGAATAAAATATTCGCATATCGGCACTTCACGCCGAGTACGCCGGGGGGGGGGGGCGGGGAGGGGGTGTGGAGGGGGCGTTACGGGGGGTGCGGACTCAGAGTCTGCGCGATTTTTTCAGCACAAAGATAGGCAGTCCGCCTCTACATAAATCTCCGTAGCGCCGGAGATGCGGGGACATCT
This sequence comes from Dendropsophus ebraccatus, assembly GCF_027789765.1. Classification (NCBI taxonomy): domain Eukaryota; kingdom Metazoa; phylum Chordata; class Amphibia; order Anura; family Hylidae; genus Dendropsophus; species Dendropsophus ebraccatus. The sequence goes on from NC_091465.1 coordinate 26,876,143, forward strand.
ATAAGTCCGGAGTAAAAAGCGCCGGACTTAATAAATGTTCCCCATTGTGTTGATTCAGGTGAAGGCAAAAGCCCCCTAAGAGGCAAATGCCAATTGTGCCATCACAGGCCGAAAATTCTATCCCAACTCCAATAGGGCAATCAGAATAAATCCCTGGATCAGTGCCCTATCACATGTAATCTAGTGTCCATAACTTGTAATGTTATATTTTTCAAGAAAATCATCCAGGCCTCCATTGTCAGCCATGACAACATCGTATGGCAGAGAGTTCCACAGTCTCACTGCTCTTACAGTAAAGAATCTGTGTCTGTGCTGATGGTGAAACCTACTTTCCTCTAGACGTAGTGGATGCCCCTTTGTCTTGGTTACAATCCAACTGTAAAAAGATTACCAGAAAGATCTCTATACTGTCCATTCATATATTTGTACATTGTCATCAGATCGCCCTAGGATGTCTTTTTTCTAGCGTAAATAACCCCAAGCTTGATAACCTGTCCTGGTACTGTAACCCACCCATTCCCTTAATGACCTTTGTTGCCCTCCTCTGCACCCGCTCCAGTTCAGCTGTGTCCTTCTTATATACCGGTGCCCAAAACTGTACACAGTATTCCATGTGTGGTCTGACCAGTGATTTATAAAGAGGAAAAACTATGTTCTCATCATTAGCATCTATTCATCTTTTGATGCATCCCATGATTTTATTCGCCTTGGCAGCTGCTGCCTGGCACTGATATGCCTGGTTCTGTCCACCAATATCCCCAGGTCCTTTTTTAGAAGCAGTTTTGCCCAGTGTTTTATTATTTAGCACATAATTGTACTTAATATTTCTATGGCCCAACCTTACATTGATCACCTTAAAGGGAACCAATCACTGGAAAAAAGCATATAGAGCTTTTGAAATGTGCTGTTAGAGCACACAGCACACTTGCCACACGTGTTTCCATAGCCTCCGTGCCTTCCCCGTGTAAGCCGCAAAGTAACTTTATAAAACTGGCGCCCTGTATGCTAATTACCTGAGGTAGTCACCTGGGCGGTGTTCGGCTAGCAGGTAGTCACGGTCCCCTGGGCGTTCTTCCGCTGTAATCACGCCCCTCTGGGCGTGATTCAAATGGCAGAGTGGCTGTGGCGTCACTCGGGAACGCGCCGTGCCCAACGTCGGCGCGCTTACGTACTGATGCCGGACGGCGCTGCACATGTGCAGTGCAGCCGCTTCCATTCCGGTTGCACTGCGCCTGTGCAGAATAGCCTCGAACTCCAGCTAACAGGCTATTTGAGGCTATTCTGCACAGGCGCAGTACCGCCGGAATGGAAGCGGCTGCACTGCGCATGTGCGGCGGCGTCCGGCATCAGAATGTCACAGCTACACGGCCATTTGAATCACGCCCAGAGGGGCGTGATTACAGCGGAAGAACGCCACAGGGGACCGTGACTACCTGCTAGCCGAACACCGCCTAGGTGACTACCTCAGGTAATTAGCATACAGGGCGCCAATTTTATAAAGTTACTTTGCGGCTTACATGGGGAAGGCACGGAGGCTATGGAAACACGTGTGGCAAGTGTGCTGTGTGCTCTAACAGCACATTTCAAAAGCTCTATATGCGTTTTTCCGGTGATTGGTTCCCTTTAAACTACATTTGCCATTTATCTGCCCAAGCCTCCAGCTTCTCCAAATCCCTCTGTAATATATTACTCCTCTGTGTGATGATTACTGTACTTTAACCAGTTAAGTATCATCTACAAATATGAAGATTCTGCTCTGTAGCCCTTCTATAAGGTCTATCAAGCAGCATCAGCCAATGTCAGGCAGAACCTTAGACTAGTCTAGTTTCAGTTCACACAATCTGAGTACAAGATACATTTTGGACAATATTTCCAATAGATGTCATTATTGGTAGCATGTCATATAGAGGGCATACAGCTTGAATGTATAAGTGTTCCTCTGCTTTGTTGTCTTCATTATCCCAACCTCCTGTCTGATATACATCCTATAGCTACCCCTCCATAAGCACCATGCTGCATAAAGTGCCAACACCTCGCAGACTTTTATCTTCATCCTGTATCCATGTATACATGTTTTCCAAGACTCCCTAGTATCCAAATGCTGCAAGCTTATGCTTGGACCAACTCAATCATGCTCAAGGTTTGGTCATCTCTAGGGGGTACAGATAGACTTATAGCCCTATAGAATGGAGGTTTCCAATGGACAATTCAGTCTAGACATGGAAGTTCAATAGTCCCCATTAATGAACATGTTGAAATTGTTATTAGAAGGCCAGGCTTTATATATAATATGATATGAACCTTCTGCACATGAATAGTATAGTGACCCCATACTTATTCATTGTTGACATGTAAGGACATTTTAAGGGGCAAACCTTTAAGTTATTCAATGTAGGGAGAAGTCTTGATGAATCAGCAGGAACACATTGGCCGATGACTTATGTAAATGGAGCAAAAGAATTTGAAATGTGGTTCATGCCACTTGTGTATTCGGCAGCCATATGGCTTTATTGATTTATTACATTGTCATTGCTTTCCTATGAAACCACCATTGGCATGCCTTTACACCCTAAATAAGCATCATTGTAAACAAGACCAAAGGATGTGACTGCCATATGTGAATATTGATCACTACAGCAGACAGAAATATAATCTGACATGACTAAAGGGATCAACTCCGTGCTGTCTAAATCATAGAAATTGTTATTATACTCGGTATTTACATGGTGACATGGGCCGGTAATTACTTCTGCAGCTTAAGTAGCACAAGTCAGGTGACATGGTCTGATAAGAATAACTTTGGTCCGTCTTCCCAAGACTTCATAAAATCACATTTAATGGATCCTGGTGTTTGTGTGGGGAAATTAATTTTAAACTCTCTTTTGACTATTTTAACCCCTTTTGGTAAACCAAATGGAATAAATGTTTTCTAACTAATGGTCCATGCCTCTGACCTCTCACCTTTACCTCTTCTTTACTTATTAACAATGTTGTGCAGAAATATATATATAAAAAAAAATAGAATAAAATATAAAATATATTTTTAAATAAAATAAAATAATAAAATATATAAATATGTGATATATCTATCTCTGCAGGCTGGCATGTATACTCACATGTGATGATCTCTTTTCCGTGGTGCAGCGTAATTTCAGGGCTCAGATGCTGTTCGCATTTCTTCTGACCTCTCTTCTTTACCCAGTTCTTTTAAAGGCTAGGTTCACACAACTTTAACAGCGCAACGGACGCTGTTAAACAGCCGGCCGTCGGGCTGCACTCAGCTCGTTCCTGCAGCCAATACCTCCGTATCGGCTGCAGGCACGTTCTTTTTTCACAATTGATTTGCAGGCATTGGCGGCTGTGCCCGCAAATCAATTAGCCATTCACTCCAATGCAATGTGCGGCCTCGCTGCACATTGCGTTGTGTGAACAGCTGATGCTTCAGTGAACAGCGTCCGGAAATAATTGACACATTATTAATAATTGGCACATTATTCTAACGCCCGTTCTAATGATCGGGCGTTAGAATAACGATGTGAGAACACAGCGGGCAGCATTGCATTGACTTCAATCCAATGCCACCCCTACAGTAAAGAACGGACATCAAGGCAATTGCAATCAGCGTTCGTTCTTTACTTAAAAAGAACGTTGTGTGATGATAGCCAAAGACTGGAAATAAGTGTCTTCAATGCATCTTCATTTGGAATCGACCATTGGACCATACATACGGCCACAGTGCAAGACTCCCAAAAGAACTCCAAGGACTTTACTAGTTCCCTTCTTGGATGTTTATTCACACTAGGCTTAAAATGAGCTATGCGTTTCATTGTCGGACTGACACCTTTATCAAGCTCCTATGTACAATAACATAAATTACTTAATAATACACAGATAGTTCCACTCAAGAGCAGACAACATGTTTTACAACTGATCTGACACACACCATTTTTGGTATTTATTGTTATACTGTAGCTGACCAGACATTTAGTAACTGAGTTATATAGGTGTATTGAGGCTGCTAAATCGCGTCACTTATTTTTGGAGTGAAACATCCTTGTGAGGTCCTTGGAGTTCTTTTGGGAATCCTGCGCCGTGGCTGTATGTATGGTCCAATGGTCCAAAGTGCATTTTCGTGCTTTGGCATCAGGACGGGTGCCGGGAGCAGAGAACCAGAACCCAGGCAGCAGGCTAATTTAACATAAACGCCTACTAGTGTTAAGCCTAAGGTTTGCACAACCAGGTTAGTTTAGTCCACTTTCAAGTAATTTTCCAACTGATATTGTCCATGCTACACCATATTTGTCTATATATGTTGTTCAAAGCAATAGAGGGTGGTCGGCACTACAGTCTAGAGCAGGGGTGTCAAACTCAAATACACAGTGGGCCAAAATAAAAAAATTGGACAAAGTCGCAGGCCAACCTTGATAATTATTAAAGCGTGAATGCCGCGGTCCTGGCACGGTCAGTGGTGTGTGTCCCCCCAAAATTGCCCCACATATTAGCCAGCCCTTCCAATAGTGCCCATATAGTGGCCAACCCTCCCCAATAGTCTCATGTAGTAGCCAGCCCTCCCCTGTAGTCTCTTATATAGTAGCCAGCCCTCCCCCATAGTCTCATAGATAGTAGCCATGGCGGGCCAGATGTAATTACAACTCTGAATTGCCTGGAGAGCCAAAAATAAAGGAATGACGGGCCAGATTTGGGCCGCACGCCAGAGTTGGACATGACTGGTGTAGAGCAAGACACAACATCCAGACAAACAAATGTGGTATGCTTGGCGGTGCTAGCTGTAAAGTAGTCTCTAAACAATTATGGTGCATAAAAAAGATGAAAAAGCTACACTCACCAGCATGAATTACAAACGACTTCTTTATTCCTTATAGTAGTGCGGACATCATACAGCAGACGACAGCTGGATGCGGGTTACCCTGCTAAACACAAAAAATTCGAAACAGCACCAGACAAGCAAAATGAAAAATGGAGGAGTGCACGTCTCACCGGATTGGACCCAAGACCGTGTCAGAATCAAAAAAATATGAAGGAGACCACACATCCAAAGAATCTTCACTCGTTTATTCACACCAATGCAATGTTTCGGCTATAGAAGCAATATAGAAGCTATATCAAGCATGAGAAAGGCTGCTTCTATAGCCGAAACGTTGCATTGGTGTGAATAAACGAGTGAAGATTCTTTGGATGTGCGGCCTCCTCGATATTATTTTTTTTTTTATTTTACCCTGCTAAATGACATCCGTTCTTTTAGGCTCAAAATGACAAACATCATTTTAGACAGAGCTGAAAAAACGTTGTGTGAGCATAGCCTAAGGCTTAGACCCACCATCTTAGAGGACAGATAAAAAAATCTTTCACTACTTTACACTTCTCTTCCTATTTCATTCGAAACTATTTCAATTTTGTCCACAATTATATTTTAACAGGAATTGATCTTTTTCTTCTGCCTTTTCACGACTGATTTAATTGGCTGGGAATATTAGTAGCTCCTTTGTGTACTTTTATATTGAATTAGCAGATGACATTTTCATAGCACTTTCTATTTTCAAATATGTTAAGTGAATTTATTCTGCCTGAATAATAAAGCGGGCGTTTCAGCCATATTTTAGCATTTACAGGAAAATACTGTATTTCATTCATACATGAAGATAAAATATTATATAACTTAATTATATAACTGTACTGTGCAAATTTACCTTAGACAGCAGCCACATCGCAAAGCTCAATTGACCCCACCGATCTTTCACATTAGCAGCCCCCCACACCAAGCTCTTTGGAATCTGCCAGACAAACATCGTAGGTTCTGCACTTTTCCAGCAACTTTCTTCCCCTTTTCCCTACAATAGGCTCACAAACAGAAGTAATAATGCTCCCTGCTGTGACCCCATATAGTAATAATACCCACTGCTGTGCCCTCCATATAGTAATAAAGCTTCTGCTTTGCCCTCCATATAGTAATAATGCCCCCCATGCTGTACCCCTCATAATAACAATGCCCCCATGATGTGCCCCTCATAGTAATAATGCCCCCATCTGCTCTGTCCTCCATAGTAATAATGCCCCGTCTGCTGGGCCCTCTATAGTAATAATACTCCTTGCTGTGCCCTCCATATAGTAATAATGCCCACTGCTGTGCCCTCCATATAGTAATAATGCCTTCTGCTGTGCCCCCAGATGGTAGTAATGTGGCTGCTGTGCCCTCAATACAGTACTAATGCCCCCTATGCTGTGCCGCTCATAGTAACAATGCCCCGTCCGCTGTGCCCTCCATAGTAATAATGCCCCATCTACTAAACCATCCATAGTAATAATGCTCCCATCTTCTCCATAGTGCTAATACCGCCATATGTTGTTTTCTCTTCACAGTACTAATACCCTATCTGTTGTGCCCTCCATAGGACTAATCCACCTTGCTGTCCCCTCCATAGTACTAATGCCCCCCTTATTTGTGTGCTCCATAACAGCTGTGCGCTCCATAGTACTAATGCCCCCCTCTGTTGTTCCCTCCATAGTACTAATGCTCCATCTTACAGGCCCTCTTTAGTAATAATGCCCCCATCTGTTCTCCGCTCCATAGTACTAATGCCCCCTCTGCAGTGCCCTCTATAGTACTAATGCCCCTTTCCTGCTGTGCACCAAGCTGTTCTCCACGTTATTGTTTAGCCCGCTCATTCTGTGTTACAGTGAGCGGGAGGAACATCAAAGTGAGGGGTGCATCCCTACAAGCTGCGCAGTGGTAGCTTCCAAAGATTCTTAAAGTGACAGTGTCATAATTCCCACTGGGATCCCGCGGCACCCTGAGCTCTTGCAGCACCCCAGTGTGCCACGGCACCCCAGTTGAGAACCACTGCAGTAGACATATGGATAAATCATTGGGAGCCAGTAATGTTGAGCGAAATGTTTAATTTACAATTGGATTTGACCTAAAGATTCTCAAAATATTTGAATTTCTACAAATCTGAACATTTTAGGGTTCGCTCGAGATAATATGGCCATAGTCCTAGCTTTGACAGGAGACCTTGCACCTTTATGAACAGTGGAAACACTTAGAGGGAATCTATAATCACTACCATGCTTACTAAGCTGCTGGTAAGTACTTATAGCCCATGGCACCTTAAAACACACTTTCTGTAGATATATACAAAAATATTTTTTTTCTAATGAAGTGCTTTGGCACATTGGGGGTGATACCGTACCCTTCAGTGCACTGTTAACCAAGCCGGAGCACCTCAACGCACACAAAAACAGAAATCCGCCAGGGGCTATAAATGCTTACCAGCAGCTTAGTGTCCACAGTAGTGATGTTAGATTCCCTTAAACATTTCATTTTCATAATGAAAGTTCCATTTCATTGTTGAAATTAACCATGAATAAGAATAATAGATGTGTCTATAGACGTCAATATATTTAGGTTGTGTTCAAATGTGGTTGTATGAAAGTTCACTGAAAAAAAAGCCGCACCAGAAGCTGAGTGTGAACACAGGCCTCTAGACTGTAGTAATGGAATCCTCTGATGGGAATGGCACTGAAAGCATCCAGTAATTAATGTTATTGAGAAGCTGTCTGTGTTATGGAATGGGTTGAATAATGAAGGATAACTCCCTGACCAGAAGACAACGTTCACGTAAGTAGATAAATGAGCTAATTACAGAAAAGCCTCCGCTATATTGAAGGACTCATTTGTTCAATCTGTTGCCAAACTGATCACAAGCTTTATGGCGGAAACTAATCCCTAAAACTGTTCCAGGCCTGAAATTAAAATAATTATTGATGAAATGATTTTTTTTTTAGGTAATAGATCCCTATGAAACATATAATAACTCCCGGAACGGTAAGAAATAGTCAGACTTTCTCTATTCATTATTGGTCGTTGTAAAGTTGCGGAATTTCTTAACTTTTATTAAATTGTTTTATTCAGAATACAGATTCTCTGATCATGAAAGCGCTTGTTATATACAATATCTACAGTATACATGGAGACATTCATACCTTGATTGTCAGCTTGCCATCTATACATTGATAGTGTATAAGCATCTATATACCTTGGGCTAAGGTCAGTGTATGGCAGGGCCGTCTTAACAGCATTATGGGCCCCTGGGCAGAGGTGCGAATGTTGTTTTGCCCTTCTCTATATATAAGCCATGTTGTTTCCCCGTATATTGTATTATACAGTATACAGGGAGACAACAGGGCTTATATGCAGAGGGACAGCAGATGTGTAATATATTGTATATCTGGGGCATGTAATATATTCACCACGTTTCCCTGTTCACTGCACAGTACTCCGGCGGCCATCCTCATGGGCTGAGATCTGATGTCGTCCTCCTCAGTTAATACGTGAAGGAGGAGGAGTCTCAGCTGCTGCGTACAGCGTTCACAGACTCCTCCCCCTTCTGCTGGCCTGAGCCTGAGACTGATAGGTTCTCTGCAGCCGTTATTCAGTGGATAGCGGCCGCAGAAAACTGACATGTCAGTTACTTGCGGCGCCGCTAGGGATCCCGGACGCAGTGTATACTATGGGAGACATGTATCAAGTGGCGAAATGTGTTTTTCGGCGGAAAGTGACGATTTGCAAATGATTTTATTTGCAAATGGGCACTTTTTGCCGGGTATGCCAGGGGGGGGCGGAACGGGGGGCGCGGAGTCAGAGCGGGAATGTCTGCGGGAATGTCTAAAAACAGGTATCAATCACTTAAAGGGGTTATCCAGCGCTACAAAAACATGGCCACTTTTCCCCCTACTGTTGTCTCCAGGTCAGGTGCAGTTTGCAATCAAGCTCCATTTACTTCAATACAGAGTTTCAAAACCCCACCCAAACTGGAGACAACAGTAGGGGGGAAAGTGGCCATGTTTTTGTAGCGCTGGATAACCCCTTTAAGTGCAGCGCAGCACTCACTGAAGCAGGGCTAACATCGGGTGCATGGAAGGTCACATCGCTGCTTCAGTGTGTGCTCTGCTGAATGTAATCTTATGAATTGCTTCAACACTAAATTCCCGTTAATATTCAATTATTGTTTACACTTAATTAGTGTGTGTTCCATTCAATTAAGTCATACTGTCCACAAACATTTATCCATATTGGACAGGTTACATCTCAATTTTTGTTCTTACCCATTTTTATTTGATTCGTTACGAACTTTTTGCAAAGTTCGTAACGAATCTGGTTTGTTACGGTTCGGTTCGCTTATCCCTAACGGCAACGTAACGTATATTTCCGTATTAAGCATGGTCGTTGTTGCAATCGGCATCAATAGCCGAACTTTTACGAAAATATGCGTTGTGTGAACATAGCCTCAGACTGTAAAGAATACACCATTTCCTGCAGGACAAACAGACGCTGATAAGTACTGGCAAACTTGAGATTTTTTAATAGAAGTAAATTACATCTCTCTGGCAGCGGCTGATTTAAAAGATTTGTTTTTTTTCCGCTGGAGTACTACTTTAATAGCTGTATTATGTGTATGGCCAGTTGTAAGGTGGGCCAGGCTAACCATCTGATGTGTATAGGGTCTCTTCCAATGGATGTAGGGAGAAAACAAACCATATCATGTTGTATTTCAACAGTCCCAATACAATATTCTCATGGGTGAGGGCAGAATTATTTTCTCCTCTGGAGTTCACATGTAGAGGTGTCTGTGTATAGGATCATTAGCTGTTGGCATTAAGCTTTTTAATGTGCATGGTCACCTTAAAGGGGTACTCCAGTGAAAAGCATATAACTTTGTAACATGCTTCAATCACCTTTCTGCCCCCCCCCCCCCTTCCCTATCTTTTCCCCCGTCAATCCCCCCCAGGAAGTGAAGAAAACTCATTCTTACCTAATGACTGTTGACCCCAGGAAGCCATTTTGTGACAATAACATCATCAAGAGGGAGGCGGGTCTAAGCCCTCTTAGGCCAGCCTCCCTGTCAGATGACACAGGTTGCTCAGCTCTGATTGGCTGAACAAGATGTAAGCCATTTACCAGTTTTATAGAGTCAGTTAGACATCGCAGGAGACAAAGTGCATCATGGGAAAGTCCAAACCAGGAAGTAAAGAAAAAATGAAGCCACCAACTGGAGCTTCAGGGACCTGCAAACAGTGAGAAATTTAAATGGAGACAGACTCAGGGGGGATGGTAAATGCAAAATGTAAGTTTGATTGATTTTTTTTTATTTTTATCAGCACCGTAGTGCCCCTTTAATTCCTTATTTCTGAAAAGCCAATTACAGACTAACACTCCGGAAAGGAAACTTATGCAGACAAGGTTAGTTCACGAGTTCACGTCTTCAATCTAGCAAGAGGCTCTAATAAACTAGGCTTTTTCTTTGAACTGCTTTAACAAACTTCTGGATCAGAGGCCATCAAACTGAAATAATTAAGGATCTAATAAAAGGAAATGAGGAAAACCTACAAAAGCAGATGGTTCTAAGTACGGTGACCATAAATACTGTGCACTACATCCATACATCACTTACAGACCTATATATATATATATATATATATATATATATATATATATATATATATACAGCCAGAACCGCCTGATATCAAACATGTCCTCCAGAGAGTAGCTGCAATGAGTTAGTTCATCCGTTCTACCAGCACACAGGGCATGGAATGACCCATAGGTTGTGCTAGGTTGTAGCGGCAGTAATTGTCCTCTTATACAAGGCTTTCTATCCCCGTAATCTGTCTATTTGAGGAGTGTCTATGGGAGGAAACCTTCTCTACAGTCTTTGTAAAAACACTAGATCCCACAACACCTAAGCTTAGTAAAATGGCCAGATTATAGATATAGAGAGAGAGCGTCCCCGGTCACATGAAGCCATAAATACTTCTACAAGCTAATAGGTAAGTACCCAGGACACAGAACTCATATCTATGTGATTTCAGGATTCTCTTCCATTGACTTTAGAAAAGAAAATGAGGAAGCAATACGCAAAACAGGGTTCACTTTCTCTTCTTTCTTTCTGGATGTTTTGGCTTGGTCCATTTATTTGTGTGATTTTTTTTTTTTTTTTTTTACCTTTTTGGACTTTGCACTTTATTTCCTGCTATATAACATACAGCCCATAGTACTTATGTGGTGCAATAATATCTACCTTCAGTCTGATTCTCCATTTATTTCCTCTATCCACTGTGCCATATAACATGGATTACTTTTACTGCATTAGGAGAGCTGACCCTTGCCTGTTTACCATCTGTTTTCTCTGCTGTGTTCAGGTTCACATTAATCGGGTACTCTTTGCTTTTCTGAATTTTTTTGCATTTTGTTTTTGTATTACTTTAATTAATAAACTTGAATTTTCTTTGCCTACCTGTTTTCTCCTTCTTTGGTGCTATGTATTATATTGTAAACGTGGAATGATACCCTGAGGGCTTAAAGTGGTATTCCAAGAAATGGCGGGGATCTGATCTCTGTACCCTCCACCAATCTCTGTGTTGGGCGGCCCCTGTTTCTTCATTATGAATAGAGCTGTGGGTGCGGTACATGACCCACAGCTCTATGCATTCTTATGAAGCAATGGAAAGAGGCGAGTACCCTGGAAGAGTGATGTACTCTGCTTTTTCCGTCAGTTCCATAGGGATGACTAGGCTGCGGGTCACATGCCGTACCCGTGGCTCCATTCATAATACAGAAATCAGCCCCCCCCCCCCCATGTAGCTCCCCATGGCCCCTTCGGCTCTTACCCACTTGCTGCCTACAAGTGTAATAGCGTTGGCTTGCTCCTCTGAATCGCCCCTTGTAATAGGGGCTTAACTTTGGGCATTATTTTCTTTGTAAAAAAATGCTGATGAAGCCTTCTGATTCAGTGGTCCACCACTGGCTGCCGCTTATATCACTAAGAACATAAGGACTAAGGACATTGTACTGACATGGGTCCATTTTACCTACCTTATTAATGCCATAAGAAGTTAATTATTATTTTTTTATTTTTTTTTTACATGCCACTTTCTTTCTCACAAGAATCTTGAATCTGTGGATAAGACATCTCAGGAGCTGCTCACAGTAGTAACAAGTAAGAAGAGTCCCTAGAGTAAAATAACATGTAAACATATACAATCCTTTTTTTGAGTGTTGATCTAGTCTGATCGCCACTTGGGATAAGCAGCATCTTTCCATTTTTAGGCTATGTTCACATGCTGTACAAACAACGGCCATTCAACGGCCGTTCACGCGTTGTTTAATGCTGCCTACGGCTGGAATTACGATAATTAATTCTACCTGTAGGTAGTGTTAAAAAACGTCACGCGGGACGCCCGTTGTTTGTATAGCGTGTGAATGGAGCAGCAGAAGTCGGCAGTTTATGTGACGTGACATCACCAACTTTACAGAGAAATGAACAGGCAATGCTGTAGTAAGTGCAGGGAAATGTAGTATAGGTGCATCTCCCATAATAAGTGTCTATTAGTAATTTTCATAACTTTTGTTAGAGCAAAATAATTTTAAGATATTTTATTGCCCGACTTCCCCTTTAAGTGATGCACATGAATAGAACGGCAAAGGCGTGTGGAAGTCAGTGCCGCTGTCCTTCTTTTGAACCATGGCCCAGTTCCCGCGTGCGGCGCTGGTCTGTTACCGAGCTCTGTCCATGGCTGAAGAACTGGAGTCAGGTCAGGCGGGAGTTTCCTCAAAATGGCAGGCGAGGGTGGGTAAGAAAAAAACAAACAAGTGAACTGCCTCTGTTGAGCCGCACTGGGGTCTTATTCATTGCCGCCGGCTGTCATCTTCTGCAGGAAAACAGATATGTCACACAGCCGGCTCCTGAAGCAGCAGCGTCACGGCCTGGCTGAGCGATTGCCCACTCACACAGTCAGTGACTAGGGTGTGGTGTCCCACCCCAGTCACTGATTGGCTGAGCAGGCAATCACTTAGCCGGGGTTGTAACATTGCAGCTATCAGAGCTGCAGGACCCTGGCTAAAGTGAACAGGACCTGGGAGCGGCGGTACAGAGGCACAGGGATGGGTGAGCATACTTGTTTGTTATTTTCTCACCCACCCACTCCCACCTGTCTGCCATTTTTACAGTCTGTGGGACTTCTCCTTTAATGTTATGGCTGATCATTGTGTATTCCGGTACGCAGCATCTAACAGTTTTACAACGTCCGAGTCCATCTCTCTAACTACGTTATTTCAGGCTTTTACAAAATCCATTTATAGATTTTCCTCTAAATTTACTGATAAAAGGTCTAATCTAGATGAAATAAGGAGGGCGAAAACTAAGTGCAAAATAATGACAAATTACAGTGGGAGCACTACAACCACATAAATCTACAATACAGCAGACGCTTAATGAACCTATGTATAGTCATACCTAATAGCTCCATAGCGATAATTAATACATACACTTTTTTTGTTTTTTTTTTAGATATTTTGATAAAATGGCCTTTAAATACTGGAAGATTCTGTCCGCCATCTTGAGTCGTTTCATTTTCACAGTGCACGGCTTCCTCCTGGTATGGCAAGTGGTGGTGGTAAAGAAGAATACCTGTTACTGGATGCTGCTTATTGGCCTTCTGCTCTTATATCTGGAAATGGCTGTCACACTGACTGTAACCAGGAAGGGAGAATGGAAGTGGTAAAAAATATATATATTTTTTTTATTTATTTATTATTCTGATACCAGAATTACTGTATATTTAACATCAAGGGAAAAAAAAGAAAACCCAAAGCACATAACCCTTAGGATAAGTGTTGTAGTTTTGCGACAGCTGGAGAGCCAAGGTTCCCTACCCCTTAGGCCACGTTTACACAAAGTACTATTTTATAAGAACGGCCATTGGTTTCAATTCACACAACAGCCATTCTTTTTGTAATGCAATAATCTGCATTGAAGTTAAGACAAACAACAGCCGTCGTTTCGCACAATGTATCAAACAACGCCCATTGATTGCTATGGTGGTTGAAATAATGATCATGTTATTTATTTCTGGCCGTTGTCCATAGACTTCAATGCGATTTTCATTTAAAACAACAGGCATAGCTTGATCCTCAAAACAACAGTCATTGTTTTGAGCGCCAAATAACAGCCATTGTTTATACGTTGTGTGAACGTATAAAACTGCGTTTTTGCTGTCCGTTTAACAAATCCATATAATGGAAAAAACGGATGAAAAAACAGATGCATTTCTGTGTGTCCGTTTTGATCTGTTTCTCCATTGACTTGCCTTATAAAAAGAAGTATCAAAAAAACTGATCAAAACACAACCATTTTTTTTTTTTGCGTACATAAAAACATGGTTGACCTAAAAAAAGGTGGATGTGTTTTGATCCGTTCTTTGATCCTTTTTTTTAAATAACGGGAGTCAATGGAGAAACGGATCAAAATGGATGCACGCAAATACATCCATTTTTTCCATTAAACAGACAACAAAATGCAGTGTGACCCCAACCTTAGGCTTTATGCATAAGGTTTTATTATGTCACTGCTTAGTCTGGGGATCGGCATCCATATTGATGCATGGGATTTTTTTTTTTTGTACCTCTGTATGTCTCTAATATCATATCTAAATTTAAAACTGTGTTGGGTGTATGAAGATGTGTTTTCCAATAAACATCTTCAACTTTGATTGTGCAAAGGTCTTTAACCCTTTGAGGACCAGGCCCAAAATGACCCAGTGGCCCGCGCAAATTTTGATCTTTGCGCTTTCATTTTTCCCTCCTCCCCTTCTAAGAGCTCTAGCACTCTCAGTTTTCTATCTACAAGCCATGTGCGGGCTTGTTTTTTACAGGAATAGTTGTACTGTGTAATGGCGTCATTCATTTTACCATAACATGTATGATGGAATCCCAAAAATATTATTTATCAAGATATAAATAGGTGAAATCGTAAAAAAGAATGCAATATGGTAACGTTTGAGGGGTTCCTGTGTCTACGTAATGCACTATATGGTAAAAGCGACATATTACTATTATTCTATAGGTCAGTCCGAACACAACCATATGCAGGTTACACAGATTATCTAATGTTATAAATATTTTTTTAATGAAATCCTTTTTTTTTGGCAATTAAATATTAATAAAATGGGCCTATTGTGACGCTTATAACAGTTTTATATTTTCACCTATGGGGCTGTATGAGATGTCATTTTTTCCGCCATGATCTCTAGTTTTTATTATTACCATATTTGTGAAAATCGGACGTTTTGATCACTTTTTATTTATTTTTTTTTGTATATAATGTAACATAAAATCGGTAATCGGCACTTTTTTCCCTCTTTTCGTGTACGCCGTTCACCGTTCGCAATGACGCTTGTTATATTTTTATAGATCGGACAATTACGCACGCTACGGTATATTATATGTTTATTTATTTATTTTTATATGTTTTATTTATATAATGGGAAAGGGGGGTGATTTCAACTTTTATTGGGGGAGGGGCTTTGGGGTAGTGTATTAGTGATTTTAATATTTTTTTTTTTTTTAAATTTAAGTCCCTTTGGGGGACTTGTACACACACTACTTTCATTTAATACACGTTGGTTTTAACGATCGGGACCCCCGCAGTCACTTATACCTAAACGCTGCCACGGCATTTAAGGAGTTAATGACACACTGCAGCGCGATCGCTGCAGCCTGTCATTAACGGTGAGGTGCCCGCTGCTCACTGCACCTGGCCCCCACCTCCTATGAAGCGCGCTCCGCTCCAGAGCGCGCTTCATAGCTCAGGACGTACCCGTACGCCCAGGGTCGTCTGGGCACAGACTTCCAGGGCGTACCGGTACGTCCTAGGTCATCTAAGGGTTAAGAGGTGGAAATTGGTGTTGCTACTTATTGCATACTATTAAATACTAGCAAGTGAACAGGTGAAAAAAAAAATTGCTTTTTGCAAAAGCAGGTCGTAAATAATGAGCATATTATTCTACATGGTGTATGCACTAGCTGTCCAATTTCCCATTGACTTCAATGGAGTGCATAAATATATCATCGTCCAATTGGTAGGTAGAGTGGTAAAGGCACACTAGTGTGCCAGCTATCCTAAATGTAAGCCTTAAAGGGCAACTCCAGCGCAAAACAAATTATTTTCTTAAATCAACTGGTGCCAGGGATTTGTAATTTACTTCTATTAAAAAATCTCAAGTCTTCCAGTTCTTATCAGCTGCTGTATGTCATAGACATAGATATACTGTACACATGTAGGACATACAGCAGCTGATAAGTACTGGATGACTTGAGATTTTTTAATAGAAGTAAATTACAAATCTATATAACTTTCTGATACCAGTTGTTTTGAACAAAAAATTTGGATGCTGTTGGACTTTCTCATTTATATGTGTCACACAGACGTGTCATGAGTTTTGATCGGTCAGGTCTGTGTTTACATTTCCACCAACTTAGGTTTCTACACCAGACTGCTTGTGCACCTGATATATTTGTTGGCGTTTAATAAGAATATTTTATGTGATTCCAATGTATGTCATTATCGGTTAGTTCTCGTTTTTAACGCTGTTTAATCTGGAATGACGTTAGCTATTGAGCATGAGCCTGTGAGGCTTAAAACGCCTAAGCTCTATGCGGTACGGCATGTCAGATATGTTTTTTATGGAAGAATAAACATGTAACAAGGGTTACAGTGGTTACTAGAGTTTATGGTATATCATATGCCATGAATACTTAAAGGGATATGGTTATCATGATTTAACCTATAAAACACTCGTGAGATGGTAATAATAATAATCCCTACCATGTTTCGCACTCATGAGATCAGTTTTTCTATGTTCAGAAAAAGAAGTTGTAAATTCGCGCTTGACATATGCACAATAGTCACAATTGATTATTTGGTTAGAGACCAGTGTCGCAGCTAGCCTTGTGTAGAAGAAGAATGGAATCCAACAGCATCCAGTAATGTGAAAAAAGTTGTCAGCTGATTGTATTTTTGTTTTTTAACATGTTGAAAAATCCTGATCATGTCAGCTGCAATCTGCTGCTCAATGTTTTGTGTAATAAGAGCCGCTGACTTCAATGGGCAACCCAAACAATCTAAGGATCCTTTAGGCAGCCCCTCTCACTGCTCTCTGCTTGCTGTCTGTGCGAGTGATGGATTTTGA
The DNA here is from genome assembly GCF_027789765.1 of Dendropsophus ebraccatus. Taxonomy (NCBI): domain Eukaryota; kingdom Metazoa; phylum Chordata; class Amphibia; order Anura; family Hylidae; genus Dendropsophus; species Dendropsophus ebraccatus. Next base: position 26,893,186 of record NC_091465.1, read on the forward strand.
TGGACATTGATGCTAGGGGCAGGCACCCTGCCAATCAATGATTCATAACTTATCCCGTGAATAGGACATCAATCTTACTGATATAGATAGAGATGTTGGAGACATGGCTGCTCAGGTGATTCCCAATTGGGATGTTGTTTTGGATGGGCCACTGAGGGCAGAAGGAAAGGTTAGTAAGGAGAGAAAGCATCTTCTTGTTGGTGACTCGATTGTTAGAGGTGTTGGGGTAGGACAGGAGGAGGATGTGCTTAGAGAGGTGAGATGTCTCCCAGGTGCTACTGTCAGGAGGGATAGGAGACGGATTGTAAACATTGTGAAGGCTGCTAGTATAGATAGCAAGATTGATCTGGTGGTTCATCTTGCAACCAATGACTTGTCCCAAGGAGATGTGGATTTGGTTAAAAAGGAATTTCAAACTTTTAGTCTGGAGCTGGGCAAGATAAGGGATTCTGTGACATTTTCAGAGGTTTTGCCGGTCTGTAATCAGAACAACAAGGCATGTCGTATCTCAGAGTTTAATGCATGGTTACGGCAGTGGTGCAAGGCAGAAGGTTTCGGGTTTGTTAGTCATAGCTTTTACAAGTGGTGCAAAAAGGAGATGTTCAAGAGGGATGGTTTGCACCCATCACACATAGGTACACAGGTACTTGGTGATGAATTCAGATTGTTTTTGGACAGACATTTAAACTAGATGAAGGGGACAGAAGTATAATAGAGGAGGAGGATTTCTGTCCCCGACCAGTAAAGACAAATAAGTGTATCTGGATCGGTGAAAGCGCAGTGGTTGGTGCTGTAGACACAGTGGTTGGTGCTGTAGACACAGTGGTTGGTGCTGTAGACACAGTGGCTGGTGCTGTTCATGCAGTTGTTGGTGCTGTAGATGCAATGGTTGGTGCGGTTATTGGTGGTAAGGAAGGTGCTGTTGGTGCGGTAGATGAATTTGGGAATAAAGGTATTATGAAGCTTAGTAATCTTCGGGCAATGTGTACGAATGCTCGCAGCTTAGGAAACAAGATCTGTGAGCTGACGGCCATTATGTCTAGAGATGATTTGGACCTTGTTGCTGTGACAGAGACCTGGTTCAAAGAGTCTAATGATTGGGAAATAGCTATACCGGGATATATTCTGTACAGGAAAGACAGAGCAGAGAGAAGGGGAGGCGGGGTAGCCATTTATGTCAGGGATAGTCTTATATCCACAGTCATCCGAAATACATATAAAGAGCTGGAGACTCTCTGGGTTTGCATGCAGTCCAAAGAGGGATCTGTTATTAGAATAGGTGTTATCTATAGGCCTCCGGGGCATAGTGAGGACTATGATAACATGCTGATGGATGAAATTACTAAAATGTCATTAAAGGGGGACATTGTAGTTATGGGTGACTTCAACTTGCCGGATGTGGATTAGAATATCCCTTCTGCACTTACATGTAAAAGCAAGAATGTAATGGAGGCCCTTACAGGGGCATCTCTGAAACAGCTTGTAAAGTCACCTACCAGAGGAGAGAACATTCTAGATTTAGTATTTACTAATGTGGATCGGGTGTCTGAAGTTAGAGTGGAAGAAAATCTAGGTTCCAGTGACCACCAGTGTCTATGGTTTGACGTACAAACTGACTGAGTCCAATCCCATACTACAACAAGAGTATTGGATTTTAGGAAGACAGATTTCAATAAAATGGGGGAGTATTTAGATAAAGAATTAAGAGGGTGGGATAAAACATCGGGAGCGAGCACTCAGTGGGCAGAATTAAAAAATCCAATTTAAAGGCAACTAGACTACATGTGCGAGAAGTTAGCAAAAGTAAAAGGAAGAAGAATCCATTATGGTTTACTAGAGAGGTTAAGGCCATTGTAAAAGGAAAAAAGGCAGCGTATAGGAAGTATAAGGAGACTGGGAATGAAGCTGACAGAGAGACGTATAAAAGTATACAGAAGGAGGCAAAGCAGATTATAAATGCTGCTAAAGCCTCAAAAGAAGAAGAAATGGCAAAATCTGTTACTGCGGGGAATAAAACCTTCTCCAGATATATAAGTGACAGGAAGAAGAAGAAGAATGGCTGCAGCATTACTAAAATAAGTAATGGGGAGAATACGTTTATTGATGGAGATAAGGCGGTCGCTGACTATTTGAATAGTTACTTCTGCTCAGTGTTTTCAGAAGGCGGCCTTCACAATCACAGGATGGTTGGACACAGCATTGCCTCCAGCTATATGGGTTCAGCTCCAGTATTTTCAGAGACTGAAGTTGCAGAGGAACTTGCCCGTTTAAAGCTGAATAAGGCGATGGGTCCAGATGGGATCCATCCCAGGGTTCTTAAAGAACTCAGATCTGTGATTGCTGCCCCCCTGACAGATCTGTATAACCAATCCCTGCTAACAGGAGATGTCCCTGATTATTGGAGAACAGCCAATGTTATACCAATCCACAAGAAGGGGAATAGAGAAGAGCCCAGTAACTACAGGCCAGTGAGCCTGACATCTGTAGTAGTGAAAATGATGGAAACTCTTCTATAAAAGAAGATAATGGATCACCTAAGAATCAACAATTTGATGGATCCAAACCAGCATGGCTTTACTGAGGGACGATCATGTCAGACTAATCTCATTGATTTCTTTGATTATGCCACAAAAGTACTGGATGAAGGTGGTGCTGTGGATATTGCCTATCTGGACTTCAGCAAAGCTTTTGATACAGTTCCCCATAAAGAGCTGATAGAGAAGTTGGAGAAAATTGGACTTAATCCCTGGATAGTTCAGTGGATTTGTGGTTGGCTGAAGGACAGATATCAGAGGGTTGTTGTTAATGGTGTATATTCTGAGCAGAGACTGGTTACAAGTGGTGTGCCTCAAGGGTCTGTTCTGGGTCCTATTCTTTTTAATATGTTTGTAAGTGACATAGGAGAAGGTTTGGTAGGTAAAGTTTGTCTGTTTGCTGACGACACAAAAGTGTGCAATAGGGTTGATATTCCTGGAGGTGTCAGTAATATGGAAAATGATTTAGCTTTGCTAGATAAGTGGTCCAAACAGTGGAAATTGAAGTTCAACGTTTCCGAATGTAAAATAATGCACTTGGGGAGGAGGAATCCTCTATCAGAGTATCACATTGGCAGTACTGTGTTGGAAAAGACTTCAGAAGAGAAGGATTTAGGGGTAGTGATATCAGACAGCCTTAAAATGAGTCACCAGTGCAACCAGGCGGTGGGGAAAGCTAATCGTATGCTGGGGTGTATAGCTAGAGGTATAACCAGTAGGAAGAGGGAGATCGTGATCCCGCTGTATAGAGCTCTGGTGAGGCCACATCTGGAATACTGTGTCCAGTTCTGGAGACCTCATCTAAAAAAGGACATTGATAAAATTGAACGGGTCCAAAAACGGGCTACAAAAATGGTGGAGGGTGTAAGGCATAAACCATATCAGGAAAGACTTAAAGATTTGAATCTGTATAGTCTGGAAGAAAGAAGGGAAAGGGTAGACATGATTGAAACCTTTAAGTATGCTAAAGGACTAAATAAGGTTCAGGAGAGAAGTGTTTTTAGTAAAAAACTGAGTTCAAAAACAAGAGGACACAGTGAGAGGTTAGTTGGGGGAAAGATCAGAAGCAATGTGAGAAAATATTATTTTACTGAAAGAGTAGTAGATACCTGGAACAAACTTTCAGCAGAGGTGGTTGGTAAATCTACAATAACAGAATTTAAACACGCCTGGGATAGACATATATCTATCCTAAGATAATAAGAAAGAAAATACTAAAAGGGCAGACTAGATGGACCCAGTGGTCTTTTTCTGCCGACAATCTTCTATGTTTCTATGTTTCTATGGGAAAAGCCCTATAATACCTTGATCTGTTTGTCATTTATAGGCTAGGTTCACACTACATAAAAATGACGTCTATCTTTCTTAATAATGGCTGCCATTGCGCAACATATGTTACATAATACGAACTGTATTAGTGATGAGCGAACATTTTTGTAAATGTTCATATGTTTGTGCGAATTGTTCGTGTTCGCCAATTACGAACAATTTGTTCGATGATCGGAATGGTTATAATGATCATTTTCAAACATATTTGAACATGCAAACGTACGTAAGTGCGTAAGTTTCCACCCACCAATTTAAAAGAGCTAATGAACGTGTGGGAAGGAAGGGTACATAAGGCAATGTAGTAGCTGTGGTAGCAGGGGTGTTATATCGGAGGGGTGGCCGGTCACTTGCTAGGTGTTGTAGTGTGACACCACTCCTGTGGTGGATGGCTGAGATACAGCTGAACCTTAATGGGTTGTCACGTGACGCCAGTGCCTGGTGGGCACACAGGTGTGATGGCACGCCTGCTTTTAGGGTGTAAGGCCGGTTGTACACTTTTCCCCTGTGGTCCTGCCGGGTTGCTACCAGGTCCCTTGGGATAGTGTCACAGATGATGTAGTCACAGGTAGCCAGAGCAGTATAATGACCCTCCCGGATAGTAGGACCCGCCACCCACAGAAAGGGGAAGTGTCCCAAGGTTGCGGTGTGTATGCTGTGTACAGTAGGTGGTGATGAATGACCACAAACTCTTGGAATAACGTTGAGTTAGATTACTACTTAGAAATGTGCAACAGGTAATACAGAAGGTCTCTTACATACACTTGACAAAGTTCCAATAAAGACTTGAACATAGGACGACCAGATCTGTAGGATTAGTGCAGTGTAGAAGATAGTTGTGATGATAGAGTTGTGTTGAGGTTAAGTGGCATAGAGGAGGATTCCGTGAGAGTCTCAACCCATATAGTAATGTGCTCTGCCGGGATGTTGGAGGATGAAATAGAATACTATGAAATAGAATAGAATAGAAGAAGAACAACAACAACACCTGTGCCCTTGTATTGACCTTTGCTTTCAGTCTTCTCACCACCTTATGCCCACTAGCCAAACCGTACTAATGGGTGACACAGGTCCCAGACCTTGTTACCTGGGTTGAACGGAATGCTGAGGGTTCCTAGCTGACACCTGCGCTGCTAGATGGAGTTCTTAGGCTTACTGCAACTTTGCTCCACCCGGATCAGTTCCTAGCTCTTTGGCTCTATAGTGGATACTGTACTGCTCTGTGACTTCTCCTTGTCACGGCATGGGTTGAGGTTATTGTTTGGCTAGTACTCTCCTGAGAGGTTTAACACTGCATAGTGCTTAGTGCAAGTACATGTAAGAAGGTTGGTAACAGTGTGCTGTCTTGTGTCCTACCCATGCGGTAAACTGGCTATGACTCAGAGGGCCAGGGCCCAGACAGGACCACGGTGAAGAGCTGTTTAGTTTGCGTCCTTTCTCCACACCGCCAAACACCGGTATGTTCGATCATCACAATTTTTTAAATATTGGAATCCATTGAAACAGTTGTGGTGTCACAAAACAATATTGACTTGGCACCCTTGACACAGTTTCCATGTGCTTTCGGCAGGTTAACCCCTTAGTGACCGCCATGCTGCCTTTTCACGGCGGCCACTAATGGGCTTTATTCCGATGCGTGCGCCTTTAACGGCGGGCGCATCGGAATAAATTACCGCCCGGCGGCGGCAGCAGGACGGGTGATCAGCGGTCAGTGTGACCGCTGACACCCTCCTGTAACTGCCCGGAGCGAAAGATTCTCCGCTCCGGGCAGTTTAACCCGTTAAATGCCGCTGTCAAACCATGACAGCGGCATCTAACGGGTCCCGGTGGATCCCGGACGGCGCCGTGGGTCACTTACATGATCGCGATGTCCCGCGGCGCCGTCCAGGGTCCCGATGTCTCCATGGTGATTCCGGGGTCCTAATGAAGGTCCCCGGGGTCACCATGGAGATGCCTGATGCTGACAGGGGTGGCCGCGGCTATTGCCTGTCAGCATGAGGCATGATACTATACATTGCAGTACATTAGGTACTGCAATGTATTGTATCAGTGATCAAAGTATTTTACACTAGTGTACAGTAATGTACACTAGTGTAAAAGTAAAAAAAAGTGAAAAAAGTGTGCACCAAACACAACACAGCCCCCCCCCCCAGCCCCCCCCAATAATAAAGATGCATTACATTCCCCATACACTATAAAACATTACATAAAAGTGATCAAAAACACAAATCCTATACATATTTGGTATCGTTACGTCCGTAACAACCCAATCTATAAAACTATATCAATAATTATATCGCACGACACACGCTGTGAAAAAAAAATTATAAAAACCGTACTAGAATAGCTGTATTTTATCAATCCACTTTAGAAAATACGTCATAAAAGAGATCAAAAAGTCATATACATATAAAACTTGGTATCAATAGAAACTACAGATCTTCCCGCAAAAAATAAGCCCAAAACCAGCTCTGTCGCGCAAAAGATGAGAACGCTATGGATCTTGCAATGCAGGGACAGTTTTTGTGGGTTTTGGCTAGGAAGATAGTTTCTATTGCGCCAAAGCGGTAATAGTTAAAAAAAACTATACAAATGTGGTATCGCCGTAACCGTAGCGACCCAGAGAATACATGTATTATGTTATTAGTGACCGCCGATACGGATTTTTACGGCGATCACTAATGGGCTCTATTCTGCTGCCATCAGCTCTTTATGGCGATGGTGCAGAATAGTGCAGCGGCGCCGGTAATGCCTGCAGCCCCCTCCTCTCAGCTATCGGAGGTAGCTGAGGGGTTGGGGGAGAGTGTGGGGTCAGTCCCGGCCAGTCCCCTCACCGGTGATCGCCGTTATCAGTATAAAGGCGGCTACCGGTAACGGGCATTGCCAGCGCAGCTGAACGCTTTCATCTCTTCTCACCGTGAATCCACAGTGAGAGGAGATGAAAACATGTCCCCCCCATCCCCAGAATTAACCCTAGTGACCTGGCCACTGACCCTCCCCTCCCTGGGCGGCCATCTGATCCAAGATGGCCGCCGTCATCACTGTGAACAGACTCTGTTCACAGTGATGGATTCCTAAAAATGATCCAAGCTTCATTCTCTCCACCACCGGAGGTGGCGGAGAGCATGGGGCAATGATCGGTGACCACCCGGTGTGGTCCTAGTACAAGTGATCAGCGGTATATACTATATACCACTGATCGCTTGTTCCAAATGGTGCCGGCACTTTTTTACGCCTGTCACCAAAGTCAAGTGCCCTGGATTACCCGTAACCACCCTGGATTACTTGTAACCACCCCAGATTACCCATCACCACCCCAGATTACCCGTAACCACCCCAGATTACCCGTAACCACCCCAGATTGCCCGTAACCACCCCAGATTGCCCGTAGCCACCCCAGATTGCCCGTAGCCACCCCAGATTGCCCGTAACCACCCTAGATTGCCCGTAGCCACCCCAGATTGCCCGTAACCACCCTAGATTGCCCGTAACCTCCCCAGATTGTCCGTATCCACCCCAGATTGCCCGTATCCACCCCAGACAGCCCATAACCATCCCAGACAGCCCATAACCATCCCAGACAGCCCATAACCATCCCAGACAGCCCATAACCATCCCAGACAGCCCATAACCACCCCAGAATGCCCGTAATCTCCCCAGAATGCCCGTAATCTCCCTATATTGCCCGTATCCCCCCCCCCATAGCCCATAACCATTCCAGACAGCCCGTAACCACCCCAGATTGCCACAGACTGCCTGTAACTACCCCAAATTGCCTGTAACCACCACAGATTGCTCGCAACCACCCCAGATTTCCCGTCACCACCCCAGATTTTCCGTCACCACCCCAGATTGCCCGTTGCAACCCCAGATAGTCAGTGAACACCACCAGATTGCCCGTCACCACCCCAGATAGTCAGTGAACACCATCAGATTGCCCATCACCACCCCAGATAGCCAGTAACCACCCCTAGATAGCCATTAAACACCCCAAGATTGCCCATAACCACCCCATACAGCCAGTAACCACCCCAGATTGCCCGTAACCACCCCAGATTGCCCGTAACCACCCCAGATTGCCTGTGACCACCCCAGATTGACCGTAACCACCCCAGATTGACCGTAACCACCCCAGATTGGCACAGACTGCTCGTAACCACCCCAGATTGCCCATAACCCCACCAGATTGCCTGCTGCCACCTCAGATAGCCAGTAAACACCCTGAGATTGTCTATTACCATCCCAGATAACCAGTAAACACCCACATATTGCCTGTAACTAAAATGACACTCCTTCTCTTCTGAGCCCTGCTGTGTGCCCATACAGTGGTTTATGCCCACATATGGGGTACCATTGTACTCAGGAGAACCTCCGTTACAAGTTTTGGGGTGCTTTTTCTCCCTTGTTCCTAGTGAAATTGAGAAATTTCAAACTAAACAAACATGTTATTGAAAAAATTCTATTTTTTTCATTTTTACGGTCTAGTTTTGAATACTTTCCTCCAATACCTGTGGGGTCAAAATGCTCACCACACCCCAAGATAAATTCCTTGAGGGGTGTACTTTCCAAAATGGGGTGATTTTGGGGGGGAGGGTTCTATTCTGTAGACATTACAGGGGCACTGCAAACGCACCTGGCGCTCAGAAACTTCTTCAGGAAAATCATGCACTGAAAATGCTTGGCGCTCCCTTCCTTCTGTGGCCCGCTGTGTGCCCACACAGTGGTTTATGCCCACATATGGGGTACCGTTCTACTCAGGAGTACCTGCGTTACATATATTGCGTTGAGTTTTCTCCCCTGTTTCTCGTGAAATTGAGAAATTTCAAACTAAACAAACATGTTATTGGAAAAATTCTATTTTTTCATTTTTACTGTCTTCTTTTGAATACCTTCCTCTAATACCTGTGGGGTCAAAATGGTCATTAAACCCCAAGATGAATTCTTTGAGAGGTGCATTTTCCAAAATGGGGTGACTTTTGGGGGGGTTCTATTCTGCTGACACTACAGGGGCTCTGCAAACACACCTGGCGCTCAGAAATTTCTTCAGCAAAATCTGAACTGGAAATGCTAATAGGTGCTCCCTTCCTTCTGAGGCCTGCTGTGTGCCCATACAGTGGTTTACGCCCACATATGGGGTACCGTTCTACTCAGGAGAACCTGCATTACAAAATTTGGGGTGCATTTTCTCTCATGTTTATTATGAAAATGAGATACTTTAATCTTAACAAATATATTATTGGAAAATTTCTATTTTCCATTTTTTTCCGGCCTAATTGTGAATACTTTCCTCCAGCCCCTGTAGGGTTAAAATGCTCATTATACCCCTAGATTAATTCTTTAAGGTGTCTAGTTTCCAAAATGGGGTCACTTATGGGGGTTTCCAGTATACAAGCCTCCTAAATCAACTTAAAAAAAGAACTGGTCCCTAAAAAAATCAGTTTTGGAAATTTCATGAAAATTTGATAATTTGCTGATACATTTCTAAGCCCCGTAACACCCTAAAAAAGTGAAATATGTTTACGAAATGAAGCCAGAATAAATAGGACATATTGATAATGTGACTTACTAACTAATTTTTGTCATGTGCTTTTTTTTTTTTAGAAGCAAAGAATTTCAAAGTTCGTAAAGTGCAAAATTTTAAAATTTTTCATTATATTTTGATGTTTTTTACAAAAAACACACAAGACAGTGACCAAATTTTGCCACTAACATAAAGTACCATATGTTACGAAAAAACAATCTCAGAATCGCTAGCATACGTTAAAGCATCACTGAGCTATAAGCGCATAAAGTGAGACAGGTCAGATTTTGAAAAATGAGCCTGGTCATTAAGGCCCAAACAGGCTTGGTCCCTAAGGGGTTAAAAATGGACTACTCCCATTACATGGGGATAAATAATCATCCAAAACTGCGCCAGAGTATACAGTAAAAACTAAGGGAGTATGGTACATATTCCTAGGTGGATTTAGGTGAACATGCCCTTACATTAACTACATGTTTGTCATTCTTTGTACCGGAGTATATTTCCCACTGTCTTCTCTATAAAAGACTTCCCTTTTTTTTCTTTATTAACAGCTTGACAACATCCCCAGAGACAGGTACCACATACACAGTGAAGTATGTGCAATAACCACAGTAATAACCATCACTTCAACAAAAACCTTCAGAGAATTTCACTCAAGCACTTAAGCTAAGCGCACGCAGACCTATGTTTCATTGCGTGATGATTAGGTCAATAATCTGGAAGCGAGGAAGCATCAAGTATCTATTATATTTATAATGGATCCATTATGATTCATTTACAGATGTTCCGAAAAGAGCTAGCCTATGATATCCCATAATATGTCAGTGTGTATAGTAGAGAATAAGCAATACATTTAGTTAGAAGTACAGTAAGGAGTTTCGTCTTCCTTGTGTAAAGTATACAATAGAGAGGCGGTATGGAACCATATAATGCATAAAACCAAGATATCGAGCTATATTGATGCCTGTTAATCTGTTTTATGCAGTTAATAATTTTTTGCATAGTACTAATAATGAGCCATTTAAGCCCTTCCTTGTGATACCCCCCAAATGCCCTCTTTGAGGTGGGATTTACAGAAACTCCTTGCCCTTTGTGGCACAGTGGGCAGGGATATCCTGGCAAATTGGGACTGATGGCTAGTATGTGTTTGAGCTGAGCACTACTTTGTCATCAGCAATAGGTTTTGATTAGAGATGAGCGAAGGGCTTCATTTGATCCGCGCTCTGCTCATCAAGCCGCCGGTCTTTCAGTGCAGCTCCGATCCACCCTGGGTGCTGGGAAAAAGCTAGATCCAATCCTGGGACACTGGGAGAAGTTTCTCAGGATTGGATGCAGCTTTTCCCTGGCATCCTGGGAGGAGCGGCAGGGAGAAGAGCAGCGCTGAAAGGCTGGTGGCTTGATGAGTGGAGCGCCGATCAAATGAAGGGATGAGCAATTCGATGGTAATTTTCGGAATGTTGGACAGTGACTCCACACCAGCAGACTAGTTACTCCTACAGCCCATATTCATCGGAAGCTACAGACGGGAAGCCCTATAGTGGAGTCTTTCACGCCCGACATGTTGTAACAATATGATTCCGGGAGTTGGGCCACTGACTCTTCGCAGCACTGTTATAACAAAGCCCCAAGGCTGCTTTATTACAGAGCTGCGGAGATTCAAACACTTTCCCAGCTACTGGAATCATATTAATTAGGGATGGTCCGAACCCTCCGAGGTTTGGGTTCGTATGAACTTCTCGGCATCAGACATCAGATTCTCGCTGTCTGCCCGCTCCGTGGATACAGCGGGAGGAACGCCTGGAAAACTGAGATACAGCCTATGGCTATGTGGATCCACCCGCTGCACGGAGCGGGCAGACAGCGGGAATCATTGCCGAGAGTTCGGGTTCATCCCTAATATTGATACATCGTGCCAGGCGGGGAAACTACAGGGATTCCCTGTCCGTAGGTTACGTATAATACAGGACATGGGAATAAGCCCTTAGTGTTATTATCTAAAAAGCAGCTGTTCAAAATGTTTTCTGTGATTTTATTATTGCAGTTATTCATTTTAATTCATACATATTATGATATTTGGGAAATACCGTATAAAATTGTCTCAGCTTGCTAGATTATGACTACTATAAGTTTTTTTGTTTTCATCTAACAAGCTGTGTGAGGGCTGTCTCTTTTTTTTGTAGCTTTTATTGGTACCATTTTTGGGACTTTTTGATCACTTTGTATTCCATGTTCAGGTGTTAGGTGACTAAAAATGACAATTTAGACATTTATACTTTAATAGTTCTGGCATTTCCATACAGAGTGATAACAATTATCATTATTTTAAGTAGTTAAGTTTTTGTTCTTTATAAAATGGGAAAAAATAGCTATGTGAATTGTTTCACATTTGTAAGAACTTCTGCAATCATTACACATCTTGTACAGTACACTGCAATATGTATGTATTGCAGTGTACTTTCACTGTCACAGTGGCAGGGTGTGATTGGGATAAAAATCATGACAGCCACAACCCTCTGATGTGAAGACAACCAACTGGCACTCCTTGATTGTGTTATAGCATAGGTGGAAGCCAATAGAGGAAGCCAATAGAGGTCCCAAAGGCATAGTAGCCAATACCACCTAGATGAGTTATCTCTGATGGTGTCTGCAGATGGCACGTGTGAGCCATGTTTGGCATACATGAGCATCCAATGTTGAGAATGGGTTAAAGAATATGTTTCTTATACAGATTTAGGCCAGGTTTACATGCAGTATGACAGTGGCCGTTCTGTGACCCAGTTGAGTCACAGAACAGCTGATGTCTGTGAAGTTCATCCCGGACCATACTGCAGTACCGGCCGGATGGACTTAATTTCTTTTAAATTAGAATGCAAGCACATTTGGGTGTGCCCACATTCCAATGAACCATAGTCGACAATGCAAAGTGTGGACGGAGCCGCACTTTACATCGTCTGCTCTGTCAGTCTTTTGCGACTGCTATTCAATGTATATGTCAGTTTTTTTGTCAGTTCAATGACATGTCAGTTTTTTGTGCGGCCGCTTAGAATCCCTGCCAGAGTGTATACAGTGTGTACTTCAATATGATCGCCCAATTCATTAAATAACGGTCATGGTTGCAAAACTGCAACTACGGCCGTTGTTTAATGAATTTTTACATTTTGTGAACTTAGCCTTACACAGCATATACAGAGAATCTTTGTATTATATGTCCTTATTTTCTTTATCATTTAGGTTTTGCCCCATGGTGTTTCTCTACTTGGCTTCTGCCATTCCCTCTGTTTTCTTGCTGGAACTTCATTTTCTTGAAATTAGAACAATACGGGTCAACTCCAACTCAACAAATGCTGAAGATGACAATCAGGTATTATACCTATATATGCCAGTAAATATGAAAAAGCTGTTTCAAATTATATATTACATTTACATTTTATGGGGCACAGTGATGTAAGCCAAGCCCTATACACCCATCAATCATTTAAGGCAGGGAGAGACAGTGGAGGGAGTAGGCATGCATGCTGCTGCTCAGTACATCCTGTTTGATGCTTGAGCTCTAAGCACAATCCTGAGCTTCCAGAAACAGTGCTATATAGGGGGTGCACAACACAATAGGAGTCACAACCAGACATTGGTCCTTGAGGAGATCATAGACCCCTCTGCCACATAAGAATACACTATTATTATAAATGGTACATGGTAGGATGGCCTGGTTGCGGCTTTTCCGCTAGGGTCAAAGAGCTCTGAAAAATCAGCTTAGCAACCACTTTTGTTTACTGGTTATGACTAGTGTTGAGCAACCCTATCAAAATGTTTAGGTTCGGCAACATTAGCCAAACTTGAACAGCCTGCGTTTCATTTCCTGAGGCTGCAACAAATTGGATGTTGCCCTAGGGAATCCTGGAAAACATGGATACAGCCACCCTAGGGCAGTATCCAAATTATGCAGCTGCGGGGAATGAAACACAGAGCTGTCCAGTTTGGCTAACATGCCAAATCGGAACATTTTAACACATTCGCTCAGCACTACGATGTGTAGCTGCTCAGGGATCAGATTACAGTAATACAAGTCTATGGAGGAGAGAGATGAGATGGAGTGCCAGGGAACACATATAGAGACAGCTAAAGGACAACTCTGCAGGTAGGAGATCTCATCGAAGAGAGGTTAAACCACTCACTACAGCTTTATAATGGCCTCCATGCTGCTGCCGCTTTAGTGCATAGAGACACAAAAGTGCAGGATCTCCTCCTCTATGTGTGTATAGACTACATAGACATTAGGTTCTTCCAACCAGTTTTGCAAATTACAAATTTAGTTTGCTGATCAGAAATCTGCTGAAAAATGCCGTATATCAGATATATAATGGGGATATACAGGGCATATATATAATGGGCACCTTACTTGAAAATTCACTTGAAACGACCGGTAGGCTTTAATAAATTGCTGCGGACTTGAGGTAGTCATTGTGGCATCAGTAATATTTTTTGCACATTAGGCACACATGTTCATAAAATTAGATAAAAAATTAAAAATACCCCCAAATTTCTTCTTTTCTATAGGTTTTACCCTTTGTACCAATCAATCGTTGGTTGGAGGCACTGGAGCAGCTCATGATCTTGGTACTAGTTATAGGACGTTGGCTGATGCCAAAAGGAGAGATAAGCAGAGACCAGTTGTCTGAACTATTGCTGATCTACATTGGTTTAGGAGCAGATATCCTGGATATCCTACTACTAATCAAGGAACCATCGGTGGATACCAACTGGAATGTGACCATGGTGGCTCTGTGTCTCTTCAGTTGGGCAACCTTACAGTTCACATTGGTCCTAACACAATCAGATTCATCACCCGTCCAAAAAGCACAGGACGAAGAGGAGACCCAGTCACCCCCTGATGGGAAGGAGGGATGTGCTACCTCTTGTTGCACAAATGACATATGGAGCTTACTGATCACAGTGGGGATGCAGGACGGACCTTTTCTCATTTTCCGCCTGTACCTAGCAATACAAGAGAGAATGCTGAATGAAATGATGATCTTCTATATCTGTAAAAATATTTTGACCGTTTCGATAGAAATATACAGAATTGTCGTTGTTCACTGTGCAGATTGCAAGCCGAAAAATAGTTAGATATTACCATATCTGACCAAATAAAAAAATGTCACCTATACAACTACTTCTCAGCTTTGTCTCTTATATCACATCATTCTGTTCTGTCCTCTGTTCTTCAGACTCGGCACATTGGTTCTCAGCCAGTAGATGTCAGGTGGAGGCACAGGAGGCATCATATCCTAGGGAAGATCTCAAAATAAATTAAGGTGTACCTGTTATTATAAAAAACTTATAACACGTAATAGAAACCCGTCAAAAGTTTTCGTCGGTCCGTTCAGAGCAGGGAGAGGCGGCTCTGCAGCTGCGATACTCTCCCCACTGTATTTACCGATCAGTACAGATCAGAGCACTCAGACCCAGGCAGATCAAAACTTTCGACAAGTCTCTATGACATAAAAACGAAAAAAAAAAAAAAAGTACAACAGCAACCTACAGGTGCAAGTGCTTACCATATACAGTAAAACCTCGGTTCCCGAACACCTCGGAGTTCAAACTATTCGTTTTTCGAACTAAATTTCCCCCTGAAGTTTTGCTCGGTATCCGAACATTGCTCAGTATCCGAACAAAACCAGGGGGATAACTGTCAGCTGAACTGATGTTCAGCTAACAGTTAGGTGTTCGGGAACACTGAGAGGCAGGAGCGGGCGGCTATTTAAACTTGCCGCCGTGCTCCTGCTCCAATCAGCTGCGGTGGACACCCTGTAAAGAAGTGGGGAATCCCATCATTATGATGGGATTCCCCACTTCTTTACAGGGTGTCCACCGCAGCTGATTGGAGCAGGAGCACGGCGGCAAGTTTAAATAGCCGCCCGCTCCTGCCTCTCACTGTTGCGGGGGATGTGGAGTGTTTTTGCACTCTGTGGGCCAGGCGCTCTGCACCTGACCCACGGAGTGTAAGAACCAATTAATCACATTTACATTGTTCCCTATGGGAACTTACAGCTCGGTTCTCGAACTGCTTGGTTCTGGAACAGCCATCCAGAACCAATTATGTTCGAAAACCGAGGTACCACTGTATACTCCCCTGGCATACACACAATAAAAAGCTGCTCTATAGATTTAAAAATAAATAAAAAATGAGGATCTTAGCAATCATTTAATCAAACAGAGTGTACCATGTCACGCCATTAAGGTGTCCTCAGAGACATGGTCCTTACTCTAGCAATCCCACACTAGCAATGGCCTCTGCTGGGCTAACAGTAAACCTACAACTGGGCAGATAGGATCCAAATCTCTATTTATAAGACTCACAGGACAAGGGTGGAGTGCAAGCCAACAGGAGGTAGCCACACCCCTTACATACAACAGTATTGTACTTAACCCCTTCGGGACCAGGCTAATTTTGGTTTTTGCGTTTTCGTTTTTTCCTCCTTGTGCTTAAAAGGGCATAGCAATTGCATTTTTACACCTACAGACCCACATGAGCCCTTATTTTTTGCGTCACTAATTGTACTTTGCAATGACATGCTGAATTTTTGCATAAAGTATACTACGAAACCAGAAAAAAATTCAAAGTGTGGAGAAATTGAAAAAAAAACAAACGCATTTCTTTTATTTGGGGGGAATGTGTTTTTACGCCATTCGCCCTGGGGTAAAACTGACTTGTTAAGTCGTTACGATTAAAACGATATATAACATGTATAACTTATATTGTATCTGATGGCCTGTAAAAAATTCAAACCATTGTTAACAAATATACGTTCCTTAAAATCGCTCCATTCCCAGGCTTATAGCGCTTTTATCCTTTGGTCTATGGGGCTGTGTGAGGTGTCATTTTTTGCGCCATGATGGGATCTTTCTATCGGTACCTTGATTGCGCATATACGACTTTTTGTTCGCTTTTTATTAAATTTTTTCTGGATTTGATGTGACCAAAAATGCGCAATTTTGCACTTTGGGATTTTTTGCACTGACGCCGTTTACCGTGCGAGATCAGGAATGTGATTAATTAATAGTTCGGGCGATTACGCACGCGGCGATAGCAAACATGTTTATTTATTTGTTTACTTTTATTTATAACCTGGGAAAAGGGGGGTGATTCAGACTTTTATTAGGGGAGGGGGCTTTTTACTAATAACAATACTTTTTTTTTTTTTTTATACATATACTAGAAGCCCCCCTGGGGGACTCCTAGTATATACACTTTGATCTCTCATTGAGATCTTTGCTGTATAGATATACAGCAAAAATCAATGAGATCGGCACTCGTTTGCTTTCGGCTGCTGCAGCCGAATACAAACGAGTGCCGAGTCGGGGACGGCGCCATCTTGGACGAGTCCCCTGCCGGCTTCAGACAGGGAGATCGCCACCACTAGACACCAGGGAAGTGCTGCAGCCGGTAATCGGATGCAGCTGTCATGTTTGACAGCTGCATCTGATTACTGTATTAGCGGGCACGGCGATCGGACCGTGCCCGCTAATACCGGCGGTCCCGGGCTACAAGCGGCACCCGGGTCCGCCGCGGTTCAGAGCGGGGTTGCCGCGGCCCCGCTCTGAACGCCCGCACCCGCGCGAGAACGTACAGTTACGTCCTCGTGCGGGAAAGGGTTAAGCCACATGCCAATTTTTTCTGATGTCTCTATGACATGTCAAAAGTTTTTTTATAACAACAGGTACACTTTAAGATTTCAGGCCAGACCTCCTAAACTAATATAGACCCCAGACAAGACCCTAAAATTAGATACTAGGAGAATATCAGAGGCCTTTGCTGAAAGGTGCTGTCCACTTTGGGCAATCTGGGTTTTGGGCAAGGCTAAGTTCACACATAGCGTTTTGGTCACTATTTTTACCCAAAACCAAGAGTGCAACTCCTAATAGGGGGTCTCCCATCCAGTTTGCTATGTCTTATATATTGCAGTGGTAGTGTTACATACCCTGTGCCTGTTTGGTGGTTAATGCATTTTGTGCCAATGTTCCAAATGATAGAATTAGAGTTATGTGAATGGATGAGTGTGATGTGCGACGTGTGAGCAGGAAAACAATAAATATTTATTTCCACAATGTCTGATGAGTCCATCAAGTTCATCCTATAGACCCTACTGTGTAGATCCAGAGGAAGGCTAAAACCCTCATGAGGCAGATGACAATTGCAACTGTCCATTCAGATATTTGTACATTGTGATCAGATCTTCTCTAAGACCTGGACCATTATCAAGTTTAATCTCCACTAAGATGTAGAGTACTATATGGAAATCCCGGCACTCACCATTTTCATCATCATAAACTTTTATTTGGTTCCATAACCATTACAGTGTGAACAGCAAAACGCATTTCGGCCATATGCCTTTGTCAATCTCCACTAAGAGTCATATCTGCAAATTGAGAATGGGGAAAGAGGGATGGTTAGACTGCCAAGACAGGCCACAAGTATGTTGGGAGGGAGAAGTTTTTAAATTATTCCCTAGTTAGTGAACTGGATGAACCACAGTGTTCACATGTCAATTTTTTGAGCGGAAAGCGATGGAAGCGGAGGCGCACGAGCCCTCCCATAGAGACCCTGTGGGAAACTGAGGCAAGGGGGACAGACTGACAGAGAAAACACTTTACAATGTCGGCTATGGTGAATTGGAATTAAGGCACACCCGTATGCGCCCGCATTTCAATTCCAAAGAAATTAGGTTCAGTGTAGTACCGGTCGGATGAACATCACTGACACCGGCTGTTCTGTTACATGGCCGTGTTACAGAATGGCTGGTGTCATACATAGTATGAACCCGGCCTGAAGCTGCAGAAAATCCTCATTTCCTGGGCTACTCTGTCTCCACTCCTCTGTGCTTCCCCTCCCTTCTGAGACCAAAGTCACATGACCTCTGTCTCTTCTGTTGCCAGGCAAGCTGTAACACCTCATCTCTAATCCTGTGAACCACTGAAATCAAACTAATCAGTGAGCAGCTGGCCAAGGGACCAGAAAACAACAGAAAATTGACAGCCTTTTGAGTAATATAGGGAAAAGGAAACACAGTTGTTTCAGCTCTTCTTTTTCTTTCTAATCTATCTATGTAGACAGACAGATAGATAGATAGATAGATAGATAGATAGATAGATAGATAGATAGATATTTTTTACAGTGTAAAGCAGAAGCAAATTGAGCCAGCGAGGGCAGATACTACAAAATGACGTGACTACTTGACAGTTGACTCTGAGGTGCAATTCATGCAGGGAAATGTAGTTTCTTGTCCGATGCCATCTTGGATATAGACCATCTTTTAGAAAAGCTTGTAACTCAGCAATGATGGCAGCTAGAAAGACAGGAGATGGCTCTAAATATTTAGGGGGGCTTGGTGAGAAAGACCTAGGGATGGGAGCATTTCATTTTTCGCTCTTGGGTGGAATAACCATTTAAAGAGTACTCCAGTAAATAAAATTTTCTTTCAAATCAACTGATGCCAGAGATTTGTTTTTACTTCTCAAGAAATAAATCGTGTCCTCCAATACTTATCAGCTGCTGTTTGTTCTGCAGGAAGTAGTGTATTCTTTCCAGCCTGGAGAGCAGGTCAGATTTTTTATGGGGACTTGCTATTGCTCTCATCAACTCTTGTCACAGACAAAGGTCGCAGCAGAGAGCACTGTGTCAGACTGGAAAGAATATACCACTGCCTGCAGAACATACAGAAGTTGATAAGTACTGGAAGAATTGAGATTTTTTTTTTTTAGAATAAGATTTTTTTTTTTTTTTTTTGCTGGAGTTATAAATTGTCACCCCTACAGAGTGAATGGAGCCAATTGCTTCCAACCCCATTCACTGTGTAGCTGACTTGGGGGGAAGGAAAGCTGGTTGTCTGCACCCCATTGATCAGTGACTGATGACGTATCCTAGTATAGCTTATCAAAATGTTTTTCCTAGGAAACCCCTTTAAAACAAACAAGTCAAGCTCTGAGAATGCCAAATTCTGTACGCTACACCGCCACTACGCTACTATATTTCATTAGTAATTCAGTCCATTACCATTGTAATAGCAAAATGCTGATAAGGCATCTTCTGACTTAACTTCACTGATCTGTATCTAGTCCTGAAACATTATCTTTCCCTGTGTTGCTAAATATCTCTGTACTGATCTTATGGCCGCTAAGTGATATAAGTAAAGAGGATAAGGCTGCATTATGAGCTACATTAAAAGTGGTTGCCTATTGTTATACACGACAAGTTTTAGAATCTGTTTCGTTTTTTCAACTAGACGGTAAAGCAGGTAAAGCACATGTTTAGGCTCTGTTCACATTATGTTTGCGAACCACATTTGGCGTTTGCTCCAAGAAAGCTTCTTAAATGAACACTGAACATATTCATAAGGGTGCATACACAATATGTATACCAAAAGGATGTCTTATTGGCATACAATGAGCTGTTATGCATAAACTTTTTTTTTTTTTAACATGCTGGACACAATAGCATAGTAGAGTACACGATACTGATCAACATTTAAAGAGACTGTCAGTATGGTTATCCTGTCCTATCTAAGAGTACCATAAACTAGTGACAGAGAAGCTGAACAGAATGATGTATCACTTACATTGTTCTGTGCAGCTGATCCAGAGATCTCCTCCTGAATAGCATGGACAATAAGTAGTCCTCGCCATTATGTGCATGAGCCCAGTAGTCCTCAATATTCATGAGAAGCAGAAAACTCCACCCACCAGCTGCTGATTGGCAGTTATCTATCCATGCTGTGTATAGACAGTCAACTGTCAATCAGCAGCAGGAGGGTGGGGGGAGGTGTGCGGCAAGAATCCTATTCTCCTGCATATTAGGAGAACGGCTGAACAGAATGATGTAAGTAATACACAGATCTGTTCAGCATTTCTGTCACTACTTTATGCTGCCTTCATTTAAGTTCCCCTTAAAATTACGAATATTGGAATATTTAGGTCCTGTCCCAGGAGTAACACCAAAACAGCAACTTTCAAGCAGGGCTTGCTGCATGTAAGCACCATACTCAGCACATGGGGTATCTACTGCTCCATAACACTTAACCATGAAGATTCTGTTGGGAAAACTTAGCAAGAAATTGTAGCACGCTGTATATATTGCATAGGTAAGAAATATATTACCCTGAATGAACCTGCAGGGAGCTAATCTCATGATAGGTTTGGTTTAATATCACGGTGCAGGGTGTGTTTAGGGCCGGAAATGCATCTTCATTTGTTTGTTTCATAATTCCCCTGGGTATATCAACAGTTGACGTGAGCGGAGGAAGAGTCACAACTTATAAGAAGCTCCTGCAGATCACACTATAAAATTTATTCAGAAGAAGGTAAGATTTACTTTAACTTCCTTGGATAAAACATATTTAACATTATCATTCTATTATACATAAGCACAGTGCAGGAGAGGAAAGGGGATGCTCTGTCCTGACTCCTGATTTCCAATGAAATACGGTAAAATGACTTGCACAATATGCTCATACATCCTTCACTGTTAGAGTTAATATCATTTATTGTCATATTGTGGCTGTTAGTATTATTAGAATTTACTACCGTACCATCACTGCCAGACTGTTCACACACGGTATTTCTGTCAGTCTTTCTTCAACCAAAACCAGGATCTTCGCCATGTCAGTTCCACTCCTGATTTTGGTTGAAAAAGGACCGACCAAAAGACTGACGGAAATACTATGTGTGAACATAGCCCTAATATTAATCATCTATAATTCATACTTCTCACCCAATTCCCTCTGTTCTTCTTCGATACAGGAGCATCCATTTTTTTGCCTCGTATTTTTTCTCATAAGTTATTGCTACTTAGTAAAACATATTCAGTTTTATTATTTTTTTGTAATATATTTTATTATTATTATTATTGTTATTATTACTACTATTATTGCTGTTATTACAATTAATATTTTGTATTATTGCAGTTATTATTATTACTATTATTGCTGCTGCTGTTATTATTATTATTATTATTATTGTTATTGTTGTTGTTGTCTCTACTACTATTATTGCTGTTATTACAATTATAATTTTTTTATTATTATTGCATTTATTATTATTACTATGGTTGTTGTTGTTGTTAATAATAGTAATAATAATAATAATACTAATACTGATAATAATAATAATAATAATAATAATAATATCATCATCTTTGTTATAATTATTATATTATGTCAGTATGTAAGTGATGGACAGTAAGTGATGAGTAAGGAAAGATTAATATTAGGTGAATAAAACACTCAAGCCTCCCTCTTCTCATTGCTAGTTTAAGTTGTGTTCACATTTATTAGTTTGGTCATTCTTTGGCAATCATTTTGGTTATATATATACAGTGAAACCTCTATGAGCCGACCACCCAATTTTGCACAAAAAAATGGTCTTTTATGGGGGTGGTCTTCTCAAAGAGAGGCATTGTCCATAGGAAATAATGGTTAAAGAAATTGGTCACAAAAAAAAAATCGGTCTTTAAGGGGAGTGGTCTTCTCGGGAGGTTTCACTGTATAAATTATATATATATATATATATATATATATATATATATATATATATATATATATATATATACACATACCATGCACAGAAAATATGTAGCAATAGCAAAAAACAAACAAACAGGGCAATGAGCTGAATTTTAATAGTTAATTCTAAACGCTGTAGAAATGGCACTTAAAGTTTTTTGCAGCAAGGGTGGATGAATAAAGCCGCCTCTGTATTATTAGGACCAATGAGTGCTAAATGTGCAGGTCCAGCACTTGCTAAATCTTTATTGAAACCCCTGTTTTGTGCAAAAATGCAGTTTGCATTGTTTATACCAAGTGCCAAGGGGGTGGGGGGGAGAGTAAGGGGTGCGGCTCATTTATCACAATTTACCCCTGAAGATAGGCCTAAACTGTAGCTAAAATCTACACCCCTCCAAGCTGATGTAGATGTCAGTGAGAGCGTGGACAGCCTCAGGTTTGCCCATATGTACGTTGGGGCATGGACCTTTACATAAATTATTGGTGCCCACAGTTTGATACCTGTGTGTTGTTGGATTGAGGGAGCGTTCCCGTTATAGACATTTATGGCATATCCACAGGATAAATGTTTAGTAGGTCATCTACAATGAAGTGGGCTCTCATGATGATTGATGGGCTCCATTATGGGGTGAATGAATGGAGAAGGGCTTAAGCCCCTATTTCACGGGTCCTCACAGAGGAGCAAACGAGCCCTCTCAGCGCTCGTTTGCTCCTCGTTCCCCGCTCGCTGCCGCCGCTATTCAGCGCGGCTGCAGCGCGCGGGTGAGTGCGGGAGGGGAGGAGCTGCGGGGGGGGGGGGCTGCCCGGGTGATCGCTGATCGTCCGGGCAGCCCATAGGATACAGCAGTGTCTGCTGCCGATGCTCCTATTCAACGGAGCGGCAGCAGCAGATCGCTGCTATATCAGTCGCTTATTTTTCAACATGTTGAAAAACAAGCGACTGCAACGATCAGCCGACATGAACGATGTCAGCTGATCGTTGCACTCTATTCCACGGGACGATTATCGTCCGTAGCGGCCGATACGATATTGGGACGGTGCTCTGCTAATATCTGTTAGGAGGGGCGGGCATGGGGGCATTAGCCCCGCCCCCAGTGCAACAAAATGCAGAATTAGCATATGAAATAAACTACAAACTACTAATATGAGGATCAAGGTAGAAAACTTATCTTCATCCTTACCAGGATATCTTCTTAGGTTCGATAGTTTCTTAGGTTCTAACCTGCTGATATTTTCCCTTTAACCCTCCAAGTTTTTATTTGCCACTTATATTGATTGCGCCCAAGAGTTCTATGTATATTAGTATTCTTTATAAAATATTAAGGAGCATACCTGTTAATCCTTTTCTGCTTTCTTTTAGATTACAAGTAAATCAGAAGAATGTTGGGCAAGTGTTGGAAGACGGTCCTGGCTACGTTCAGTCGCTTATTTTTTGCCATTCATGGCTCCTGTATGATCTTTCTAGCAGCGGCTGTGAAGAAGGATTCCTCCTACTTGTTTCTTCTCATTCTAATTGTTCTTTTGTTTTTTGAGATGTCCATGACACTACACATGACAGAACACGGAGAATGGAAATGGTAATATCAAATAGAATACTTAAAGAGAACGCGTCATCTGAAAATGATTTAAGCTATTGTTTAAATCAAGTCTTGATGGTCAACATATTTTTTAAATAATTTGGTAATTTTTTTTCTAATTTTCTATTTTACTTTCTATATATCTATTAAGTTTTGATACTGAATGTCGTGTTAGAGGTCACATAAATGAATGCAATGTCACTATCTGCTGCAAACTTCGTGTGATCAGGAGTTGAAGAAACATGATGTTGTAATGCTGGTGGGCCTCTTCTGCCAACACACTGCTTCTTCCATTGGGCATCCACGCTAGCTAAATTTTAAAGGGGTTATCCAGCGAAAATCTTTTTCTTTAAAATAAACTGGTTTCAGAAAGTTATATAGATATGTAATTTACTTCTATTTAAAAATCTCCACCTTTCCAGTACTTATCAGCTGATGTATGTCCTGCAGGAAATGTTGTTTTCTTTTCATTCTGACACAGTGTTCTCTGCTGCCACCTCTGTCTGAGACAGGAACTGTCCAGAGCAGGATTGGTTTTCTATGGGAATTTTCTGCTGCTCTGGACAGTTCCTGTCTCGGACAGAGGTGGCAGCAGAGAGCACTGTGTCAGACTAAAAAGAAAATAACATTTCCTGCAGGACATACAGCAGCTGATAAGTACTGGAAGACTGGAGATTTTTAAATAGAAGTAAATTACAAATCTATATAACTTTCTGACACCAGTTGATTTGAAAGAAAAATATTTTCGCTGGATAATCCCTTTAAGTGCCCAGAATTTAAAGTGGAGCCTGCCTTTACTGAATTTTGCCACCTTTACTCAGTGGGAACTTGGCTCTTAGCTGTGTTTTCTTTCCTCTGCCTCTAGATCTGCCCTAAAGTTTAGCGCATATGGTACTGGCCTCTTTAAGGGACAGTGAATGTACTCTTAAATCCATCCCCAGCCAGTCATCTCCCATGTAATCTATTAGTTGGACTCCTAAGGTGCCATGGTCAACACTTACTGCAGCCCATGAGGAAATAGAATCATAGATATCTCCAGCCCTGGCTGTTATAGCTTGATGTTAGCTGTATAGTACAGCTGGCACCAGCAATTCATGGTGTAGACTCAGGAGTAAAATAAGAACGACAAATGACAAATGATTGCATAAAATTACTTGCGGGTGCGGGAACATAATAAAAAATCTATACTTACCCATCCCCATGTCCCTGCAGTGCTGCAACGTGTACACCTGACTTAGAAATGCCCACTCACTGTCCCAGTCACTGGGCCAGGACACAGCTGCAATCACTCACTAACTGAGTGGACACTTCCCACTGGATTGTGAGTGTGACAAAACTGGCCCCCTGGAGTAACTGTAGTGCGGTGACGGTCAGCAAGCTGGTGATGCAGCACTGTGGGGTCACAGAGATGGGTAAGTATAGATTTTTTTTATGTTCCTGCACCCCCCCCCCCTGCCTGCACTTGATTTTTTATTTTCACGTTCTACTTAACATAAGCAGAGTGTTTCACCAGCTCCCAATGGGCCAGTCTTAGCTTGTGTTCGCCTTTCAAATCACCCACCATTCCTAAGCCAATAATTTCCAGCGGTAAGGTGTTGACCTTATTGATGACATCACTGCAGCCACAGCATTTAGCTGTAGCTGTGAAGGCAAATACTGATGTTGAAAACAAAATAGCTTGAGACGTATTAATATACTGGCTTGTTCGCTATGTTTTGCAGGTTTTCTCCAATGGTGTTTCTGTATTTGTGCTGTATTATCCCTTCTGTTTTTGTAATGGAACTTACACTCCTAGAGAAAAGGATGAATGGAACCAATACGAACCTCACCTCTCAAGCTGAATGCAGAGAAGATGTACGTAATACATTAGATAAATAGCTGAAATGAGAACACAATGGAGATGTATATTTGTCATGGAAAGGGTACGTGAGTACAAACACATATGTAGCAATTATAGGGGTACACCGGAGAAAAAGAAATGTCTTTAAATCAACAGATGACAGTGAGAGTCATTTTACTGTAAGTTCACTTGTACTTAAAAATTTGAACCCTTCCAGTACTTATCAGCTGCTGTATGTCCTGCAGGATGTGGTGTTGTCTTTCCAGTCTGACTGTCAGGTAGGGGTCTGGGAAAACAAGTGCATCCCTAGAACGGACACCCGCCCCAGCTGACCCTACTTACCACAACAGCCCTAAACAGCTGTGGACAACTGGGCGGCGTTCCCTATACTGTAGCAGGTGCAAACATAAAACAAGACAAAAACTCACACAATAATAGAATGGTCCGCGGTCAAAGTCAGCAACGTACGGGAAGCTAAAGTACAAAATCAGAATCCAGAAGTGGGGTCGAGGTCACAAAAGCCAAAGGTCAGAATTCACAGAGTACACACAGTCAGGGAAAGCTAGGTCAAGGCAGTAGGAACTAGGCGCTATCACAGGCAGAGAACTTGAGACAAAGTGAAAGACTTATAGGACTAGAAGTCCCAGCCCAACCCAGATACTGACAGCTAACTGGGCAAGTCAGCTGTCAGTCAAATCACTGTGATCACAAACACCTAGTGCTGATCAGCAGGTGGAGTGCAACACTGAATACTGCTACATCCAGGAGCAGCAGAGCAGAGTATAGCAAAAACATAAGCATTCCGGTTGCTATCGATGCCAAGCCGAACGCACGGCCCAAGTCCTAACACTGACACAGTGCTCTCTGCTGCCACCTCTGTCCGTGACAGGAACTGTTCAGAGCAGGAGTGGTTTTCTATAGGAATTACCTACTGCTTTTGACACTTCCTGAGCAATCATTTAAAGGGATTATCCAGTGCTACAAAAACATGGCCAGTTTCTTTCAGAGACAGCACCACTCTTGTCTCCAGCTTGGGTACAGCTTATGTAAGTCAGTTTCATTGAAGTGAATGGAGCTTAAAGGGGTTATCCAGTGCTACAAAAACACAGCCGCTTTTGCAACACTTTTGTCTCCAGATTGGGTGGGATTTGAAACTCAGTTCCATTGAAGTACAGTAAATGGAGCTTAATTGCAAAATGCACACCTAAACTGTAGGCAAGAGTGGGGCAAAACGGGCCATGTTTTTGTAGCGCTGGATAACCCCTTTAATTGCAAACCACGCCTGAACTGCTGACAAGAGTGGCGCTGTATCTGGAAGAAAGTGGCCATGTTTCTGTAGCGCTGGATAATCCCTTTAAAAGTGCCATCCCAGCCAATAGAAAACTCTGTATTCACAACAGTGGGATCTTAAGAATGTTATATTAATTTAATACGTACATGAAGGAGAATAATTTTCACCAATCACAAGATACTTTAGAAATCAAAATAGTTTGACATCTACAAAAAAATAATCACAAAATCCTTTTTTTATCTGAATTGTCTATGACTTTGGTTCTTTAATACATCAGTATCAGTACAGCTCTCACTGTCGGTCTGTGATTCTGGTCCGCAACTTCACAGTCCGTAGTTTCCGTGATTCACGGAACGTGTGAATGCGCCCTAAGAAATTTTTACATAATTGGTATTGTTGCACGTGGAAACATCTTCTTGAATACAATGCTATTCATCCTGCATGGTGAGCCCCACTTTAGTGATGCTGTAGTTACGTGGGGGTAAGTGATACTTAGATACTACATGTCTTATGCATAAAGCCTTTGCTTTTCTAAATACAACGTGTGCTCTGATCTCTCACCAGGACGATGATATATTCTCCATTTTGTTACAAATTGCGGAGGAGGTAACAATCCTGGTGATAGCCAATACCTGCAGGATATAACGGTTGTCAAACAAGCTATGTACTCTTGAAGCCTATCTGTGCATTTACTAGTCCTAAGACTCTTCACTGATGCATGTTCACTAGTTGGCTATCAGTAGTGTAACACAGAATAAGGCTATGTTCAGACCTCGTATGAGACCAGCCGTTCTGGAACGCCCAATCTCTGAAAAGATCATCCGGGCCAGTACTGCAGTAGCGGCGGGATGATCTTTAGCGCCGCAGAAAACTGACACGTCAGTTTACTACGGCGCCAGGGATCCCGGCTGGAGTGTATACCCTGTGTATAGACTCCAGCTGAGATTCCCTCAGAAGGCAGCACTATGTAAGTTCCGTGGGTTGTTACAATGGCTGTGATTCCCACGGAACTTATGCTGTGTGAACATAGCCTAAGTGTAGCTGAGCTGCTATGCTCTCTGTGGTGTGCATGTCTTTAGGTTAATCTGTGACAGCCAAGCCATCTTTAGACCCAGCCTGGAGCTCTGGAAGGTCCTAAATGTGCAATGGGCTATATCGGGTTTCCCCAAAAATAAGACAGTGTCTTACATTAATTTTAGCTCCCAAAGATGGGCTAGGTCTTATTTTTAGGGCATGTCTTATTTTTCCATGAAGAAGAAATCACATGTCACATGCAGAGCAGGGACAGAGCATATGGTATTGCATCTTCCGGCCACCAGGGGGAGATCACCACAGCACACTTGTACAGCAAAGCAGGGACAGTGTGCAGTATGGCGGCAGGTGACGTGATAATGGCAGACTGTGGACAGCTCTACATCTGGCGGTAGGGTGCAACGGGGCCTCATGATGCCCTGCCTGCACATTTATAAGTGACAGCCTCAGAAGGGAAAATCTGGGTTGGTGGCAGGTGACGGTCTTCATGTCCTGCATGCAGCTGCTCTGCAATGGATGGTGAAGATAGGGGAAAACAGTAGTGGGCTAAAAAGAACCACAGCTGCCTGCCCTGGTGTTCTGTTCGGCGAGCATGCTTCCAAACAAAAAACTTTGCTAGGTCTTACTTTCAGAGGAGGCCTTATATTTAGCACCTCAACTAGGTCTTATTTTCAGGGGATGTCTTATTTTGGGGGAAACAGGGCAGTAACTCTCAATTATGAAGGTTTGGAAACATTAACATAAGCAGCTAACCCTGCTGATTGCAAACCCCTCACAACCAGGGTCATCTCTCTCTATGGGCACGTGCACACTACGGAATCCCGACAGAAAACCCGTTGCGGATTCCACAGCTTGCACCCGCTTGCAGACTCTGGGGGCCGTGTGCATTTCCGCCTGTGCCATAGACTCCATTCCATACATGGACGGATTCTGCCATTTGTCCAAAGAATGAACCTGTTTAATGAAATAGGAGTCTGGATTTTCCGTCAGGATTCTGTAATGTGCGCGTACCCTATGAATCAGTCTGTGTTTTACTTTATTCATGTTGTTTCTTGGTCACATGTTACAATCTGTATGCACACTGTATGTTAACTCCTTAAAATGTATATACAGCTTGAATCAATAGCACTTTAAAAAATAAATAATTTACAATTTGTCTATAATTTGTCTATAATTTACAATTTTTTCCTAAGAAAATATACCTGTAATGGTCATAATAGTATTAATACCTGTCAACTATGACTATGACACAGTGAGGGTCTTACTATGTGGGCCAAAAACTCCTCTGTGGGAGTGACTGCAGAGTGAATGGAGAGCATGTAACAAGAGAGGGAAACCTTTTTGTCTTTATATGTGTGTATGTAGATCTCATCTCATTTTATTGGACCTTATATAGAAAGCATGCAAAAAAGGAAGAAAAGCCGCTGGCCTTCGAGATCTCCGGCGCTGACACATCACGATCCGGGGAGACGCTGACATGGGTGAGTGGTGAATCATTACGGGCTCACAGGGTTTATGGTTCTTGTGGGTGGAAGTAGGGAGATAGTCCCCATTGTGGGTAGCTTGTGCTTGGTCTTATCCCATCCCCCTGTATATAACCCATGTTTACACTGCACTGAGCACTTTCGGAGCAGTTGCCTGTTTAAGCCTATGTTACCTACCTCACTGTGTCAGTTTATCTGGATTGCCATAATACACCATGTAATGTAGTTTTTTATTTTTTATCATGAGTAGAGTTTTTGATTAATAAAGATTTATTGTTATTATACTTGGTCCTCCTTTTTGTAGATAACGATCCGGTTGATGGACTGGCTGCTTAGCTATTAAGTGACTCGGACAGGACGCCGCTCCAGTCACTGATTGGCTGAGCGGTCAATGTACCAGCCAGGACAGGCCTTTTCCCCCGAATTGTGACGTCATCACAACTCGGGGGAAAATGCCTTCTGGTGGGGGTCCTGAGGCCGGTCCCGCAGCTCACTGCGGGCATGGGCACAGGTAAATTAGTATTCTTCTTTAAGTCCTGAAGCTAAAAGATCCAGTTAAGCAGCTTACGGGAAAAACACTTTTTGGGTAATACTACTGATAATTCGGCCATGTTACCTTACAGAGGTGCCGTTCTCTTTTCCTCAAATACTTTGCAGTCTTCTTTTCTCCCAGTCCTATTGTGAGAGTGTTTTTTTTCTTTATTAACAACTTCCCCAGAGACAATTATCACATACACTGTGAAGCACTGTAGTTGTTACGATAACCATCACTCTAACAAAACCTTCAGAGAATTTCACTCAGGCACTCAGGCTAAGCATACACGGACCTTTGTTTCAATGTGATTAGATCAATAATCTGAAAATGAGATCAAGTATCCATTATATTTATAATGGGTCCATTATCATTCCTTTATAGATACTCGAAAAGAATCTAAAAAGACATTGGCCATAATATCCCATGTACGAGGAACAATGCAAATGGAGGTACAATGGGCCTCGTAAAAGCTACAGTGTATGATCCACAAAAACAAGAAGCTAGGAGACACTGAGGCTCTGGCCAATGCCTGCTCAGCCAATCACTGGCCGAGACAGGTCACTTCTGACTGACAGAGTTGGCTTTTTCTGTGTGTCAGGAGGTCTGGGGGGGGGGGGTTCTAAAAATGGTGCTCTTTTCCTTCTGAGTCCGGCTGTGTGCCCTAACAGCAATTTATGGGAATAAATGAGGTACTGCCATATTCAAATTTTGTGGGTACTTTGTGGAGCAAGAAGAAGGAGAAATCAGCTGAAAAAATGCCATATACAAGATTATTAATGGCCAGATATAGTGCTACTGCTCATGTACGCACATGGGAATGGAGGGTAAGTATGTTTTGTTTGTTTTTTTTATTATTTTTTTACATGATGAGACAGTGGGGTGAATTTATTATTTCCCTGGACAACCTCTAAGGCCAAAATCCTTAAGGGTCTAAACATATTAGTGAGAATGTATAATCCCTAGGATACAGGGTAAGAAGCTGATTGGTGGGGCTTTGACTGCTGGGACCCCCATTGATTCAAAGAATGGGGAAACACTTGTCCATTCATTCTCTATGGTGCCACTAAAAGAGTTCCCCATAGTAAATGAAAAGAGCTCTGGCAGTGCAAGTGGAGAAAGTACTCCATTCATTCCAAAAACAATTCATTCTGTGTCCCCATTCTTAGGATTGGTGGGGGTCACCTTGGTTGGACCCCCACTGATTATCTTGGTATACCCTATTCTATGGGTCCCACAACTCCAAATCTAACTTTTTCTGCAGGTTTCTGATGGTTTAGGGAAACTGGGGATAATTTCTAAGCATATGATTTATTTTTATATATATTTGCGAGACTCAATAATGCGTTCACCTGTGCTGTTACATGCCCCCCCAAAATTGTTTAGAAACCTAATGTAGTCACTATTAGACTTTGGTCCATTGAAATCCATAGATTTGGAAGGATCACCATAAAATCCTACTGGTTTGCCAATGTATACCCCCCAAAAAGTGGCAGGATAGATGCAACGTCCTGCTCAGATAATTACAAAGTTAAGTGGGGAACGGGAAGTCAGCAGCCGGCAAAGCATAAACACATCTAAATTACCTATGGATTATGGTTTGGGGCTTATTATAGGTGTATTCCTTTAAAGACCTTTTTAATAACCTAAGCTTTTAATATGGGTGAGAACATGGCAAACAGCCCATTCTGCTGGACCACATTACAACCTACAGAATCTATTCATGAAAGCCTATGGCTATATCCATGTTTTCCAGGAGTCCCTAGGGCTGAATCCAACCTCAGCAACCACCAGCAATAAACTTCTGCACTATCGGGTTTGGACAAACCCAAGTGTGCTTAAAGTTTGCCCAACTCTACTAGAAAACACACAAAAAGTAGTGTGCAGAGGAGGGTCACATGGGCTGTGTACAAGCAAAGATATAAAATAAAACTAAAACAGCAAAATTTAGAAACAGAAGAGAAACTAAATAAAATTGTTAATAAAGACTTATGGAAAGAGGGATGATTGGACCATGAGCAACAAATTTAAAGAGGTCAATAGTTTTATAGTTTATGAGCTTACTGCATACGGCTTATACAATAAAATCAATAATGAGTCAGGCCATGTTCACACTCAGTATAACACCAGCCATTCTGTGACCCGGCCGGATCACAGAACGGCTGGTGTTAATGAAGATCATCCCGGACGGTACTCCAGTGAAGATCTTCACTGCACTGCCTATTCATAAATCCCGTGCTCACCAGTGTGGGCGCCAGGAAACCTGGCGTAGGTTTCCTTATCATTTTTCTGGGCGGAAAAGATAAATGAAGCAGACCCAGAGTCTGCGCTCCCCTGTTCCGCCCCCTCCACACCCCCTCCCTGCACCCTGGCGAAACTGGCGTAAAATGGCCAGGTGCGAATACTGTAACTACGGCATTGTTACTACAACAAATTCAGTCAGTGCTCCAAGGGGGTAAACAAGGACAGCAATAAAGTTCAATAACATTTGTCAAGTTTGCGCTTTCCATCTAGTAAGATCCAAAATCAGTTGCTGTTCATGTCGTAAAATTCTGCATTAGAGACCAGAGAGAATCACAATCTGTGTCTGGTCCCCAAAATAAGGAATTTGTGGTCTGGAGGGCTATGACTGGGTAATAACTAGGTGAATGTTTTCATTTTTTTTGCTTTAAAGGGGTATTCCAGGAAAAATTCACCTTCCCCTATCTGCTGGATAGGGGAAAAGTAGGAGATCGCGGGGACCTGCTGATCTCCGTATTGGGCCCCACCAGCTCTGTTATGAAAAAAGCCAAAGGTACGACTTGTGACCCCCGGCTTTATTCATTCCTATGGAGGTGCCGGAGAGAGCTGAGTACAGCGCTCTTCCGGCATACTTGACTCTTTCTGTTGCTCCATAGGAATGAATAGAGTGGCAGGTCACACGTCATACTTACAGTTCTATTCATAACAGGAGATCGGCAGGGGGTACTGAGGTCGGACCCCCCACGATCTCCTACTTTTCCCCTATCCTGTGGATAGGGAAGAAATTAATTTTTCCTGGATTACCTCTTTAACCCTATTAAGTGTTAAGCTATTCTATTAATATCAATAATGACTGAACAGTCAGGGGAGTGAATGTAATATACATAAAACCATTTTTTGATTGTAAATATTATTATTATTATTATTATTATTATTGCTCCTGGCTTTTGGAGCATTTACCAACACTCCCAACTAGAGATAAACGAACCTCGAGCATGCTCAAGTCCTTCCGAACCCGAACTTTCAGCATTTGATTACCAGTGGCTGCTGAAGTTGGATAAAGCCCTAAGGCTATGTGGAAAACATGGATATAGTCATTGGCTGTATCCATGTTTTCCAGACAACCTTAGAGCTTTATCCAAGTTCAGCAGCCCCAGATAATCAAATGCCGAATGTTCGGGTTCGGATGGACTCATCTCTACTCCCAACATCTCACCTATGGGAGGAACGCCCAACAGAGGTTGAATTACCTGGCTGCAGTGAGCCTCCACTGCTCAAGCTTTACCGTGAAAACTGCAGGAAAAAGCATCCATCAGTGTTCAGACACGAGCAGGGAAGCCACAGCCTATCTCACATATCCTCTGCATCTACGGCCGTAGACTTCAAGAACAATACAGGACTGGTGAGAGGTGGACTTCCACCAACATACTTTTTCTCTACTTCATGTATTACAAGCAGCACAAATAACGGAGAATTATTTAATTAATCTTTAATGAATTTTCAATGAACGTTTAACTATCCAACATCCTATCTAATACGCAGTAGATGCTAAAATCCCTACTGCCAGTGTCTAAACAATCGGCAGCTTGCAAGGGCCCTGCAAAGCCGCCAACGGACAACAATTATATTTATATTTACAGTATTCACCACAAGACTTTCTACGTTAATAATATAATATTTTATTTTTCATGTTTTTAACAATTTATAATACTAAGTTTATTGCTTGTCAATGTGCAATGTGTATATAATCTATTTTTAGCTTTGTTTAATATTTTTTCTACAACAAGTAAAGGATATAAATGTCTAATTAATTATACCTAATGTAGTTCTTTTACACAAAGGGTGATTACTAGAGAGCCTACCACTTCAAACAAATATTATTATTATTATTATTATTATTATTATTGTTGTTGTTGTTATTAATAATAATAATAATAATAATAATAATAGATGTTTGTAAATAAACATGCAAAGACTTGGTGCTGTGATCCCTTCTGTGTATTATCACAGTGCTGGGGGTGTTTAGTGCTGGAAATGTGTCTTTCTTTGTTGGCCTTAGTGGTCTGGAGCATCTGAATAATTTAGAAGCACTGAAACTTTCTTAGAACTTGAGAAGAGACCCTGCAGACTACAGTCATTTCTCATATATGAGATTTATCTCAAAAGAAGGAGGTAAGATTCACCTTTACTTCTTACTGCATTTACTCGAATTGCGCTTTTATTGCAAATTTCTTGTATACAAAGGGATCAAAGAGCAGGATAGGCGAATTAAAGGGGTATTCCCATCTCAAGACAATTTTGTTCCCATTTAGGAGATCAGTGGGAGTCCCATTGGTCGGACCCCCAATGATCAGCGTGTTATCCCCTATACTATGGATATCGGATAATATCTTGAGATAGGAATACCACTTTAACCCTCTTTCTTGTGTATAAAAGAACTGACAATGTCAGATCCTTCTCACTGCCTTTAGTTCACTGACACTTATTAGAAGTAATGATACTGAATATCATTGGGCCGGCATACGCAATCTTAGTTCTCCGCCACAGTTGCAGTATCTTTACCATAAAGGGATCAAATATTACAGGTGATTTTCATGCTCAATCTGGCACCATAGGGGAGCATGCTCTTAAGTTTTGCCATGATTTGTGGAAAATAAAAAAATTTTTGTGTGGAAAATGTATCTTGGTGACCAGTATGTGTGTGGGAATGGGGTGGAGGGCTTAAAGGGGTAGTTCAGCAAAATGTATGTCCTGCAGGAACTGGTAGACTTTCCAGTCTGGAGAGATATATTTGCATCCATGTACATGAAACATAAACACACACATAGAGGGAGATTTATCAAACATGGTGTAAAGTGAAACTGGCTCAGTTGCCCCTAGCAACCAATCAGATTCCACCTTTCATTCCTCACAGACTCTTTAGAAAATAAAAGGTGGAATCTGATTGGTTGCTAGGGGCAACTGAGCCAGTTTCACTTTATACCATGTTTGATAAATCTCCCTCATCCTTCATTCTTCAGCGCGGACAAAGCAGGAGCGAGCGTCTCCCATAGACTCCCATTATGAGAGGGAGGCTAACGGCATTCCGCGGTGGACAATTCCGCAGCAGAATTTCGCTAATTTTGCTCAGTGGGAATGGGGCCTAACAGTGCTTTCGGCCTAAGATCAAGGATTGACGCCAAGGAGGAAGGCACTATAAAAGCTAAGGTTAGATTCATCTAACCTACTGATAGTTTCCCTTTAAGCTTACATTACAATATTAGGATAACAGCTTCCTTTCCAAAAACAGCACCACTCTTGACCTCAGGTTGGGTGTGGTAGTGAAGCTTAATTCCATTGACGTAAATGAAGCTCACACAACCTAAGGACAGGTATGGAGCAAAATGTTAAACAATATAAATAGTTATTTTGAATGCATTCTACACTCTCAGTAACTCTGTGATCTTCATGTGGCACAGAGGAAACCCCCTATTTCTCTCAACCACCTAGATGCCATGGTTTCTATAACCATAGCATCTAGAGGGTTAAATGGCAAGGACTGGAGCTAGGTGTTGTTAGCTGGGAGACATTTCAAAGCTTTTGATTAGTAGGGGACCCCAACCAATCAGGGGAATTCCATACTAAGCATGTTTTCTGCTGACTGTGTGTCAGGTGACCTGGCCGGTCACATAATGTAAGTCATGGGGATAGTCTTGGTCGAACAGACACAGAGTGGGTAGAGAAGCTAACTACTGATCAGTTGGGGTCTGAACACTCAAACCCTAAATGATGAAAGCTTTTGTCATTTTTTTTTTTTAATAATGGAAATTAAACATTAAAAGAACATTAAAACCTTGAAGTGTTGATCTTGTGGGAAAAGTTATCAGCAGTAAAAGTGAATTCTTTTATTCTGACGGCATGTTTACAGACATCGTATCGCCACCACATCTGCAAAAAACAACTTTTGAAAACCACACCATATTAGGATGTGAACCATAGTATTCACTGGGAGATAGAATATACCCTAGGGTCCTGCCCATTCTAGCAACAACGCCACCGCCTTCAAGAATGCATCTTACTTTCTCATCTATGTTTAAAATAGGGAGATATTTGTTAAAAATGGTTCTTATCCACTTGTACCGTGTCTATATTAGGGCACAGTCAGATAGCAGAGGCAAAAATTGTTTAAATGTAAGTTTGAAACATGCTTACCCTCATACCAATTTTGTATACATGATTCTCATCTCTGACTCTGATATTTGACCTCTGACTTTGATACCTGACTCTGGCTTCTGAGTCTGATACTTGACCCTGATCTCTGACCCTGATGCTTGACCCTTACCTCTGACTCTGACCTACACCTAACTGAGACATCTGAGTTTGTTCGCTAACATAGGTTATTATTATCACCCAATGATTCTCACCTCTGACTCGGATACCTGACTCTGACTTTTGAGTCTGATACTTGACCCTTATCTCTGACTCTGATCCATGACTCTAACCAATACCTGACCCTGACCACTGACTCTTATTTGCATATACAGTTTGTGATTAGCTTACAGATTATATCTAGCCTCTTTTATAAATGTATCCACAGACACATAGGCCCAGATTTATGGAAATGTGCAAAATAAAAAGAAGAGTAAATTGCCCAATCAGAGCAAAGCTGAATATTGAGCTGTGATTGGTTTCTATGAGCAGTTTATACCTGTTTAATTTCTAACTAAGATTACCACTTGGTGTAAGCGGCAGTATTAAAGTCAGGGTGTCTGCTAGCTAGCCTTTATATTACTAGCCCATAAATGTGAGTGGGAAGTCATTACATTGTATTTAATACTGACTGCTGACTGCTCAGTGAACACAATCAAAACTTAGTTTGCAATGCTAAGCCTTGGTAATCACAAATTGCATGTGCTAATAAGCATGTAGCAAAGTAGAAAACAATATCAAATAAGAATCTTTTGGTGACAATAATAATTGACTGGTCAGATGTCAGAGTCAGGTATCAGAATCAGAGAATGAGAAAGGTATCAGAGTCAGAAGTTGGAGTTGGGTATCAGAGTCAGAAGTTAGAATTGGGTATCAGAGTCAGAGGTCAAAGTCAAGTATAATAGACAGAATTCAGGGACAGCAATCAGAGTCATAAGTCAGGGACAGAGATGAGGTTTAGGTATAGTCAGAAGTCAGAGGTCAGAGATCAGTGTCAAGTATCAAAGTCAGAGGTCAGAGAGGAAGACAGAGAAAAGCTGTAGGTGGAACCATGTGAATACTAAATAGTTTTTTTTTCTATCCCCAATATAGGGACCATAGGGGTTTAATACTATGTGGGGACACAAAGAGGCCTAATACTATATGGAGGCACAGAAAGACCTAATATTTTATAGGGGTACCATATAACACACTGTATTTTCTGTAAAATGCTATATTTTTTTTACCCAAAGCCAGAATTGGATTGAACCAGAAGATAAAGGAATGGCTTATTATTCCTCCTGATCCACTTCCAGTTTTGGATAAAAAAAAAAAAAAAGCTCAAGCTGGTTGCTGTAGATCACAATGTCATGGTTGTTCTGTATTACAACTCCAAACAAGAGAGGGACAGATAAAAGTCAAGGACAGGTTCGAACCATGAAAATATTTATTTATCTAACCGGATGGGATTTGATCCTGCCCTCGACACTTACTATATGGTTCTTGTATTGAGCCGTAATAAAGCCCAATGGATCATATAATAGAACACTGACATGTGTCTAATAGTAGGAGGATCCTGCCATTGTCTAAATACAAACTAATAAAGTTTTTATTGTTTTTTTTATTGACACAATAGTGCAATGTGGTGTGTTGTTTTATCCAGGAAAAGGGTGTAGCACATAGAAACGTAATAGGTCTATTATAAGTCAATAGACAGAATCAAAAAGGGATCATAATGGGTCATTATGTGTAAAAACAGGTGCTGGGTGTTGTTCATACTATGAATTCATGTCCATCTGCTCTTTCACCCTTTTAGCTTTATAGTTTTTCATTTTACTGTGCTTTATTACACCACTGATTGTTGTATAATGCAACTTTCCGATCTACAGAGGTTTGTGTTTCAGTTCCACCACAATAGAAGCAGAACACTGATCTCAGTGAGACCAGCCAAACAACAACACTGTCGGCTACTAGTGAAAGCGCTTAATGCAGTTAAGTCCTAGGTGCATTGCCCCCTGAGAAACATGAATATGCAAAGAAGAGCCCATGGAGCCTCAAAAACAAGTCTTGAAACACAGGACTAGCTAGATATCCCTCCAGGAATGACCCAGCCAAGGGGCAGCTCCTGTTAGGAAACCACCAGAACCACCATATTAAGTGGTCCTATAAGTCAATGTAATGACAAGGGAAAAACCAAGGCCAGGTATCCATCCACAAACAGCTGTTTCCGGGTGTTGCCTCTCATCAGTGTGGAGCAGGATTCTGGCTAGGTAGGAGCAATGCCTAGTAGAGCCATAAGAGAAACAGATCGCTGATCCCAGGGAGACCAGCCAAACGACAACACTGTTGGCTGCTAGTGAAAGCATTTAATGCAGTGAAGTCCAAGGTGCATTGCTGTGGAGCCTTAAATGAGTCTCGAAACACAGGACTAGCCAGATATCCCTTTGGGAAGGACCCAGCCAAGGGGTGGCTCCTGTAAGGAAACCCCCAAAACCAGCATATTAAGTGGCCCTATAAGTCAATGTAATGACAAGGGAAAAACCAATTGCTCCCACCAAGCCTGAATCCTGCTCCACACTGATGAGGGGCAACACCCCAAAACAGCTGTATGTGGATGGATACCTGGCCTTGATTTTTCCCTTTTCATTACATTAACTTATAGGGCCACTTGTCACCACAATGTCAGTCAATGTTCTCACATCTACTGTATGAGTCTGTTCCAATAATTTAATTTAGGTAAGTTCTACTGTCCTGAAATCCAGGATTTGCATCCCTAGTGTGCGGAGAAGTGCCTACACTGACTAGAATAGAAGGGACTTTTAGGGTCTTGATTTCAAGGAGCTGTCCAGGCAGGGTCTAAGCATTTTTTTTCATGTTTCTGGGACTGTAGGCAAAATAACAAGGAGGTATATTTACCAAGCCTGCTGCTGCCGCTTTCTGGAGTGGCTGATCCTTGCCGTAGTCCTCTTTTTGCTATTTAGGGTGATGTTCCATGCAGACAGGAAATGCCCACTTATTGACTGCTAAAAATTGATGACATAAAGATCAACATTTCCTGTCTGCACAGAACATCACCACAGGTAGTGAACTAGTAAAACTAGGGTGAACAACATATGCCATTATCCTTGGACAATACATAGGTGTTATTAGGCAGTGTTATGCTCTTGTGGGTGGGTTGTGTTCCAAACACAACACCTCATTGAACAATATAGTGGGTGCAGGTGCTGTTGCCAAGGCCCAGACCAGGTACTCACATAGAAGTTTTTGAAGATCACTCCTTGGAAAGCTGGTAAGGAGACAGTACAAACCTGTAGCACAAGCGTGTTTATGGAGGAGCCTCCTCCCTTCTACAGGTCTGACACACCTGAAGAAGAAAGGAATCTCCCCCAGAAACACGTAGTCCCTTTTTAGTTCTACAATGAAAACCCTTTAAGTCAAGCATTTTATCACCTCAAACGCCTATAGACAAGCAGCTGATTTGCTCCATTACTCACTTCACCTGCTTTGCACATAGAGATTCCCAAAACCTTTTACTGCTACATCCTCAGTGAATTGTAAATTTTTTATATTTAATATATATAAATAATATCAAGATGTTTTAATTACATATAATAAATAAAATAATAATGTAATATATTATCATAAATCATAGTAAATAAGATAGAGAGAGACTGGCATAACCTACAATGGGGAGGAAAAAAACATTTCCTCCAGGTTATGGAATTGTAGTCTCTAATGTGATATAATTAAAGAGGCCGGTCCTACAGGGCAGTACTTAGATGTTTCCTATCACAATGACCGCAGAAATCAGCATATCTATTACGAAATGATTTCTGTAAATGCAGAACAAATTAAAGCTCCACACGGCCAGACCTTTCTATGACATTAATAATTCAGTTCCTCTGCCAATAAAACATAAAGCTGATAACACATATCTTTATTACTCAGACAAATAGTTTTCCGTTCAAGTCCTATGTTATCTTTCTCTTTTCTTTTTACATTTAAAACTTTTTTTTTACTGCTTTATTCAAATGTTTACTTTTGTTAGAAGGAATACCTGTTAAATGGGTTATCCAGAGGTAGAAAAGGAACAGCTACTTTCTTGCAAAAACAGCGCCACCCTTGTCCTCAGGTTGTGTGTGGTATGACAATTCAGCTTCATCCACTTCAATAGAACTGAGCTGCAAAACCTGAGGACAAGAGTGGTGCTGTTTCTGGAAGAAAGCAGACATGTTTTACTAAGCCTTGATAACTCCTTTAAATTCAGGGAGGGAAAAAAATCTTACCAGCCCCAAGAACTTCTGTGAGGGGAAAAGTGAGAGCCAATTGATTAAATCTTTTGAGTTTTTTTTTTTTTTAGTAAGAAAGAGAGATAATGCAGACAATATCTAAAGCCTGCCTGCTTACAAAACCTTAAAGGAATAAGAAGCAGAAGACGAACAGGAAGAAGAACTCGAGTTAGAAGAACTATCTAGAAAAATTTGGAAAGTTGACAAAAAGCTCATATACAATATAGGACATTAAGAAGCATTAAGACGGTCTTGAAACTATAGAGGATAACTGGGCGGAACTTCATAATATAACCACAGCCAATGTCGGAAACGCCTCATTTCGATCAGACAGCCTGATGAATTCTATGTAAGAACTCGCCTCATCTAGATATAAGATTTAGATCTTCTCCACTTCTAGATATAATTTTTTTGTGTGTGTGAAATGAACAAGTGGAGATCAGCTTATTATCAGAGTGCAGGGTTTCAGCTTCGTACTGGAGACGTCTCTTCGGAAGCATGTTAGCAATTGAAGATTATTGAGGGGAATAAAAACTCATCGCCTAGAAGCAGACCCTGCAGATTTCTCAGGTTAAAAGGTAAGATTTACATTGACTTCTTCGCATAAACAGTACTGTGTGACACAAATGCATGTTATTAGATCATTTATATAGGTCTTTGCTTCTCTCTATATAAAATAATTACTTGCACACTATTCCCACAACTTTGATCACATGCAATAACAAACACTTTTAACACTACCTATAATGCACAGAAGCTGTCACTATATCTACAAGGTGTTGCAACAAGTCATGCTTAGTTTTCTTCTACCCCCCCCCCCCCCCCGATCCATTAAATCCTGTTTTGCACAGTGTACCAAGTATACATCACTGTTATAATTAAAATTAAATGAACACTATTAAAGAGAACCAGTTCTATTTAACCCTTAATACACTTTAGCACTCATTTTAATGCTGGTATGAGAATGATATAGAATCCTCAAAATAGAATTGTAAGGACATACATTTTGGTTTACGAGCTGCAGGCGTACATGAAAATCAAGAATTTAAAGCATGCCTATCATAATTTAAAAGAAAAAACAACTCTTGTTATGTTATGGATACATAGAATGGTCAGTATATCGCACAGTTATTTCAGGACAGTATAACAGTGGTTCAGTATAAGCAAATTATAATTTTTTTTTTCATTTTTGTTGTTGATTTTAGTGGAAAGGAAGTGTTGAACCACATACACACTATAGGGAGGAAGATTGAAATTGTTATTCTCTGTCCAGTCCAGTATTTCATAGAGGACTGTGGCTTAAAGGTTTCCAAAAAAAAAGTTGGTTTGCTGGGTTTACATATTTGGAGGTAGGTATGTAAGGAAGGTAAAAGTACATTCCCCTCCCTTCAAATAAACTTTCTACTTTTTTTGTTAAAAGATTGTTTTAAAGACTGTTTGGTCGTTTGAAAGGGACTGATTTACTTATATATTACTCATCCTGTATATGCAACGTTGATACTGTGGTGGGAATTTATTATTGACATGTTCCAGGTTTCTAGCTTGTAAAAGTCACAGATTTTTGAATTTTTGAGGAAAGCGAGCAAAGTGCAATATTAAATGGGTGTACAGTCACACACTAGATTTAGCCTGATTTGTACCAGGTCACTCAAGTAAATCTAAGCGGAGATCTACACAAGCTTGTTGCCCATGGCTAGTCCTGTGTTATGAGGCTCCACGGGCTCTTCTTTTTAAAATCAGTGACCTGTTTCTCTTATGGCTCAACTAGGCATTGCTCCCATCTAGCCAGAATCCTGCTCCACACTGATGAGGGGCAACACCCCAAAACAGCTGTATGTGGATGTATACCTGGTCTTGATTTTTCCCTTGTCATTACATTGACTTATAGGACCACTTAGTATGGTGATTTTGGTGGTTTCCCTACAGGAGCCACTCCTTGGCTGGGCCCTTCCCGCAGGGATATCTGGCTAGTCCTGTGTTCCGAGACTCTTTAATGAGGCTCTACGGGCTCTTCTTTTGCATATTCACGCAATGCACCTAGGATTCACTGCGTTGAGCACTTTCATTAGCAGCCAGCGATGTTATCATTTGGCTGGTCTCCTTAAAATCAGCAATCTGCTTCTCTTACAAGATTGTTGCTGGTATAGATTTCCATGCATGACTCAATGACAGGACTGCACAATGGGAGATTTATTAACCCCTTAATGACCGCGGGCGTATATTTATGCCCTGTGGTCGTAAAGGGTGTTCAGAGCGGGGCTGTGCGGCGACCCCGCACTGAACCGCCGCGGTCCCGGGTGCCGCATGTAGCCCGGGACCACGGCTATTAGCGGGCATGGTCCGATCGCCGTGCCCGCTAATAAGGTAATCAGATGTAGCTG
Source organism: Dendropsophus ebraccatus (assembly GCF_027789765.1). Lineage (NCBI taxonomy): Eukaryota > Metazoa > Chordata > Amphibia > Anura > Hylidae > Dendropsophus > Dendropsophus ebraccatus. The sequence goes on from NC_091465.1 coordinate 26,935,958, forward strand.
TCACAGATGACAGCTGCATCTGATTGCCTGATGCAGCCTTTCCCTGGTGTCTAGTGGCGGAAATCCCCCCCCCCGGGACGTTGTCCCGGAGGAGCGATCTCCGTGTCTGGTGCTGGCCGGGGTCTCCACCATCTATGCAGCATAGATCTGTATGAGAGATCAGTGCCCTTATACTAGAAGTCCCCCAGGGGGGCTTCTAGTATAAGTGTAAAAGTAAAAAAAAAAAAAGTGTTGTTAATAATAAAAAGCCCCCTCCCCTAATAAAAGTCAGAATCACCCCCCTTTTCCCATGTTATAAATAAAAATAAATAAATAAATAAAAATGTTTGGTATCGCCGCGTGCGTAATCGCCCGAACTATTAATTAATCCCATTCCTGATCTTGCACAGTAAACAGCATAAGCGCAAAAAAATCCCAAAGTGCAAAATTGCGCATTTTCGGTTGCATCAAATCCAGAAAAATTGTAATAAAAAGCAATCAAAAAGTCGCAGATGTGCAATCAAGGTCCCGATAGAAAGAACACATCATGGCGCAAAAAATGACACCTCACACAGCCCCATAGACCAAAGGATAAAAGCGCTATAAGCCTGGGAATGGAGCGATTTTAAGGAACATATTTTTGTTAACAATGGTTTGAATTTTTTACAGGCCATCAGTTAAAAGAAAAGTTATACATGTTATATTTTGATTTAATCGTAACGACTTGACAGACATATATAATAAGTCAGTTTTACCCCAGGGAGAATGGCGTAAAAACAATTACCCCCCCACCCCCCAAATAAACAAAATGCTTTTTTTTCAATTTCCCCACTTATTTAATTTTTTCCTGCAGTGTACTTTATGAAAAAAAGTCATTGCAAAGTACAATTAGTGGTGCAAAAAATAAGGGCTCATGTGGGGTTCTAGGTGAAAAAATGCAAGTGCTATGGCCTTTTAAGCACAAGGACGAAAAAACGAAAATGCAAAAAAACGAAATTGGCCCGGTCCTTAAGAGGTTAAAGTCAGATGGCCGGTTGGGTAAGGGCTCTTGAAAGTGACCCAATTCATGATATGAAGCTGAACTGTTGGGCTATTGATTAATTGGAACAAGTCCTGGAAAGCAATGGAGGATTGTCACTATTTAGCGGTCTTTGTGACATTAACATTACCCTGGGGTCCCAAACCTTTTGCAGGATGTTCTCATAGACTGGAATGAAAAGACACCCAAGCACAGCCAACTTTACACTGGATAGAGACCCATAGATGGGATTGGCATCTATTCGACAATTACAGCATATCTTGTGGCTAGGCAAAAATTTCTAAAACAGGAAAAAATATATGGAATGGAAGTAAAAACAACATTTTTGCCGTTTTCACTCAGCAGTAAAAATATGTTAACGTTATTTGAGGGGTCCGTACGATTACAGCCACACCAAATTTGTGTTGATTTTGTAATGGTTTACTACTTAAAAAAATATATTTTTTACTTTTGTATTGCTTTTCATCACCATATTCTGACCCCAATATCATTTTAACCTTCCCATCTGTACAGCTTAAGGCTATGTTCACACAATGTACAGATGAGAATTGTTGGGCAACCTCCATTGTTGTGAAATTATGGACAGAACTAATGATCATGATCATTAATTCTGGCTGTAGTTTTACAACAACAGCCGTGGTAAAATGAAATATTTGTAAAATGGTAAAATGGAAAAAATAAAGAAATTCTGCTACTTTTGGGGGCATTCATTTTTACGCACCATAAAATGGCAGGGTTTTGGAGCCAAAATGACGGCCGTCCAAGATTGTAGATGTCTACAATCTTGTAATCAGTCAGTGGGCCAGTAGATAGGGCTACAGATAGTCACTGTGCTGTTTGGTCACATGCTGTGTACCACACTAAACATGGACAAGATGAAGCAAATGAAAGTTGTTGAGTTGTCTCAAGAGATTAGAAAGAAAATGATAGACAAGCAGGTTAAAGGTAAAGGTTATAAGGCCATCTCCAAGCAGCTTGATGTTCCTGTGACTACAGTTGCACATGTTATTCCTAAATGTAAGATCCATGGGACTTTAGCCAACCTCCCTGGACGTGGCCGCAGAAGGAAAAATGATGACAAATCAAAGGGACAGATAATACGAATGGTAACAAAAGAGCCCAGAAAAGCTTCTAAAGAGATTCAAGGTAAACTTCAAGCTAAGGAACATCAGTGTCAGATTGCACCATCTGTCGTTGTTTGAGCCAAAGTGGATTTCTTGGGAGACAACCAAGGAAGACACCATTGTTAAAAAAAAATCTTTAAAAAGCCAGCTAGAATTTGCCAAACTAAATGTTGACAAGCCACAATGCTTCTGGGAGAATTTCCTATGGACAGATGAGACATAAATTGAACTTTTTGGCAAGGCACATCAGCTCTATATTAACATAAGGAAAAAATGAACCCAGACAGAAACAGTCCTGATTGCGCCAGCATCCGAATAGTGGTACTGCACGGGGGTATGACTGGACCTGTCATCCACACCAAAAAAAACTGTAGGGACCTCCTCTAGGAGGCCTTTTTAATAAACAACAAACTACTAATAAAACTTTTTTAAACTAAAAAAAAATAAATAAAAATAATATATACACATACCTACACACATACATACATCCTGTTGGGGGAATGAGAGTGGAGATACATGCATCCAGAAACTATATCCAATTCCTGCCCCCATCGCGCCAAGCCGGCCCGCTCCTTCTAATGATAATCAAAGGAGCCGGCCAACTTGGCACGATGGGGGCAGAGCAATGCTCCTAGCAGTTCTCTGGGCCGTGGATTCAACTATTAACTGCACCGGAATGGCGCAAAGGAGGAAGGTAAGAGACATACTTTCCTCCTGAGCATCTACTGCGCATTAGGGGGCTATCGTAGGTTAGATTTGTCTAAACTGCTGATAGTTCCCCCTTTAAAAAGTTGAAAAGAGCATCCTGTTTCCTGTTCATCTCATTGGTGTAGTCATGGGCTCATGGTAAACCAATAACTGGTGAATGCAATCTTAAAGCAACTCTGTACCCATACCCCCCCCCCCCCCCCCCCCCCCCCCCCCCCCCGAACTGCTTGTACATTCGGATATCTGCTTTAATCCAAGATCTGTCCTGGGGTCCGTTTGGCAGGTGATGCAGTTATTGTCCTAAAAAACAACTTTTAAACTTGCAGCCCTGTGTCAAATTGGCGTGGCCTAGAGCCTCCCCGCCTCCCCACCATTGTGAACGCCCCTGGAGAGATTTCTCCTATTTATCACTGTGCACATTTGCACCGCTTAGTCAAGTGATGAATAGGAGAAATCTTTACTGGGGCATTCCTAATGATGAAGAGGGCGGGGAGGAGGGACTGAGAGGCGGTGCAAGCCTAGGGCACAGACACTCTAGGCCACGTCAGTTTGACACAGGGCAGCAAGTTTTAAAGTAATTTTTTAGGACAATAACGGCATCACCTGCCGAACAGAACCCAGGACAGATCTTGGATTAAAAGCAGCTATCCAGGCAGATTGTGGGTACAGAGTGGCTAATATTTCTAAAAATTTTGGTCCTGTACTTTGGCCTTCTTTTGTAACTGGGGGGTACATTCGGACAAGTGGGGGATAGATAGTAAAGCTAGTGTGGAATGTTGAGAAGGGAGCGGACGTCGCCTTTATCCATTTATAAAGAGTGTTAATTGGGGAAGGCGATGGATCTGAGGTAAGGAAGGGGGCAGGCTTGGCCATGAGAATTAAGTGTCAGAAAAGTGATCATGTTTGGAAAAGAGAATAAATCCAAGAGTTTGAGTGAGTGAGTAAGTTAAGTTTGACTAAAAGGAAGAGATATAAAGGGGGGACCGGAGCCGCTGAAGTGGGGGTACATGTCCATTATACATGTGCATGATATGCTCAGAGTGGGCTTCAGGTCGCCTAGATGTGGTAAAGAAAAGAGTAAGACCTGGGAAGGCTACTACCTCGAGGGTATCTCCCTGGGAAGGGGGAAACCAAAAGGGGGAGAGTGCCTCTGAGAGGTCGACATATGGCCAGCATTAAAGCACAAATGGAATTATAAGCTATGAGAGATATATTGTCCTTTCCTGCTCACCTCCTGGACCAGACAAGCGTTTCCCCATAGGGTATAGTAAGATAGTAAAGTGGGGACTTTAGGAGATAATATTAGTTATAGGCTTATAGGCCATAAAGAATGGAGTGAGGTGACGTTCGCTATTGGTTGAGAGAGGACAGGGGGAGGGCCAATTGGAGGACGGGGGATCAAAGTAGAAATTAAGGCATAGTTGGTTTCTTCTATTGTTCCTGCTTGTCCGAATTTGCTCTTTTGGAAAATGAGGTATGGATGGAAGAAGGGGGGGGGGGGGTGGAAAGGGAGGACACAAATTGGTGGATAATGTCTATCGTTTACTGTATAGAGGTGATTATAAGTGGATACAGCATTATGTGTAGTATTAATTTGTTTGATTTTAAATTTCCAATTAAAATACTTAATTGAAAAAAAAATTCTAAAACATTAGCTCAGTACTGTATACATACACATTAATATATTCGGTAATGTATACCTTTGTATGGGATTGCGTAGCTTTTTTTCTCAGTCACCTTAGTATGTTATTCTAGTTAAAAGTTAGTGTAAATGCTGATTTGGTAGTCAATGAGGCCCACTGTGTGTATTTTAAAGGGTAAAGAGCATGTATATATCTCTCTTTGTTCTATCTCTATCTTATATTTTTGCAGATTCAAAATAAAATTAGTAGAATGAAAGGTACTTGCACAAAGATACTGGAAGCCATTATCAGTCGTTTATTATTCGCTGCACATGGAACAGCCATGGTAATAGAATTGGTAGTGTATACGGAAGATGACTTCTACTGGATTCTTCTCAGTGGAGTTTTCCTCTTGTTCATTGAGATGATTATGACTCTGAAGTTGACAAAACATGGAGAATGGAAATGGTAATTTTGGCCACGAGAATGTTGTATGATTGACATGCTCTTCTATATTAAAGGGGTTTTCTGGATTGATATATGATTGTTATTTGCCTCTGCATTCAGTACAAATGACAAAGAGTCCATTCCCACTTCCCCACTTCTGCCTCTGTCAAGTCCTCCAGTCTCTGCTGTTTATCCTGCTTTCCATGAAGTTTCATGCTTGCAAGAACTGCCCAATCAGTCCAGTGATTGGCTTAGTGGGAACAAAACATCAGTGGAAGGAGGAAGAGGACCACAGCAAGGTGAGGAAGATTTAACATTGGCAGTGGTAGAGGAAGCGGGGGCAGGTGAGTAGCAAAAAATTATGTCAGCCTGGAAAACTCCTTTAAATATAGACAGGAAAATAATTATTTTACTTTAACATGATAGTGCATTTCAAAGATTCTTGGATGTTCGTAGGAATGTATATAAAAATAAAACAAGCATATGGTACACTTCTCACATGCTCCTGTGGCAATATGAGACAGAAAATGCTATAATTCATTTCTTTTAAAACATTTACAAAAACTCCTGTACTGCTTGAAATTCAGCCCCTATATTGAGGGTGGGGGTGGATGTAGTAATATGCATCAATCACTCTGCTCTGGTCACCACTCCATTTAAACTCTTCCTCAAAGTGGTTGTACAGTGAGGAGGATTGAGGGACTCGGGACCGTGGTTTTAGTGATTAGAGGGGTCGTAGCAGTAGGGCCCACAGTGGGAGATTTACTGTCACTGTGCCCCTAGAGTAAGCCTGCCAGATGGGTGGGGTCAAGGCTTGGGGGAGGCCTCTTCATCTCGATACAAATCTACACCTGCTGTAAATCATGATACAAATCTACACCTGCTGGTCGCCAGACGGAGGGCTTGCCTGGTTTACTAAAGCCCCTATTACATGGGGTGATGTGGAGAGCTCGCTTGCTCCTCATTCCCCCAACTGCTGCCGACACTATTATACGCGCCGACAGCTAGCTACAAGGAGGAGCGGGAGCAGAGGGGGCTGCCCGGGCAATCGTCAGATCGTCTGGCAGCCCATAGGAGACAGCGGCAGTCTGCTGCCTCCGCTCCTATTACACAGAGAAATGGCAGCATATTGTTGCCAGGCTGATCGTTGGCGTTTTGGCCTGTTGGAAGACGACGATCAGTCAACATTGTGCATGGATCCCGTACCTGCTACATGGCTGCCTCAGCTCTGCTTTTTTACTGACTGTCTTTTCTTACACCAAGCGATTATCGACAGTAACGGCTGATATCGGCCGAATGTGGCCGATAATCGCTTTGTGTAATAGGGCCTTAAGAGACATGCAACTCTTAGTAAATCCGGCCAAATAAAAGGGGGCGGGCTTTATTTAATAAATGACCCCCCAGTGATTATTTATTAGGTATTATGGGTCATAATACTACCATATACATTGTACAAGTCTGTCTACTATATGACCCCCTTATTATAAACCCAAATGAGTAACTAGTTTTGCAGACTCCACATTTAGCAGTTTATTTTATGTTAATTTTTTTAACCTCTATCTGTTTGTAGTATGTTTTGAAACTATTTATGATTTGGTGTTAAAGTTTCTATTCCTGTGCTGAATTATTATTATTTTTTTTTTTTTTAGGTTTTCTCCAATGGTGTTTATATATTTATGTACTATTATTCCTTCTGTATTTTTGATGGAACTTGAAAGTCTAGAATATAGACAGAACATCACCAACCTGACAAATACTGAATGCACGGAAAATGTACGTATCACATTTAATACATTCTTTTAAAGATCACTATATGCAAGTATAAATTTGGCAATAAAAATAAAAATTATGAGCGAAAGCCATATGGATGTGCAAGCACAGTCAGATTTCTGCTCCTGATGTACATTGATGTCTATGATCAAAAAAGAGAGAGTACAGTAAGCTCTATATCTACTGTTCATACTACAGTACAGAACAAAAGTACAGACACTTTCTCATTCAAAGAGTTTTCTGTATTTTCATGACTATGAAAATTGTAGATTACAGCGGCATGCTATTCCATCCTGTTTGCGTTTAGTTGGATCATCATTTATTTTTCAATGGGCAATGATGTAATGAGCAATGGTGTGTCCAGTTACAAGCACCAGAAAAGACCTGATATTTAGCAATGGAACTCATGGTTGCCAGACAGCTGTAAGGCCTTATTAAAGAAAGGTATAATGCCTTCATAGCAGGGGACGGGAACCTATGGCTCGTGAGACAGATGTGGCTCTTTTAATGGACACAGCCTGCCGGCGCCACAATGACGGTAGCTGCAGCCTCACCCACAGCCTTCCAAACATAGAGCCCAGATGTGCTCCTCCAGTGTGCATCCAATCAGCGCAGTAGGAGCATGGGGCCGATGCAGGCGACCATGTCACATGCATCCAATCAATAGGGTAGTGTGTGCGTGTGTGAAGGGGCCAAGTGGGGTAGTGTATATGTGGTAAGGTCAAGTGGAGTAGTGTGAGGGGGTCAGGTAAAGAAGTGTGTGGAGGTCAGGTGGGGTAGTATGTGGGGGTTCAGGTGGTGTAGTGTGTTGAAGTCAGGCCGGGTAGTGTGTGTGGGGGGTCAGGTTGGTTAGTGTGAGTGTGGGGGGGGTCAGTTAGGCTAGCGTGTGTGGGGGGCAGGTGGGGTAGTGAGTGGGGGTCAGGTAGGGTTGTGGGGGGGTCAGGTGGGGTAGTGTGTGTGTGGGGTCGTGTGTGGGGGGATCAGGCGGGGTAGTGTGTGTGTGGGGGTCAGGTGGGGTAGTGTGTGTGGGGGTCAGGTGGGGTAGTGTGGGGGGGTCAGGTGAGTGTGTGGGGGGATCAGGCGGGGTAGTGTGTGTGGGGGTCAGGTAGAGTAGTGTGTGTGGGGGTCAGGGGGGTAGTGTGTGAGGGGAATCAGGTGTGGTAGTGTGTGTGGGGGGTCAGGTGGGGTAGTGTGTGTGGTGGTCAGGTGGGATAGTGTGTGTGGGGGTCAGGTGGGGTAGTGTGTGGGGGGTCAGGTGAGTGTTTGGGGGGGTCAGGAAGGGTAGTGTGTGAGGGGGGGTCAGGTGGGGTAGTGTGTGTGGGGGTCAGGAAGGGTAGTGTGTGAGGGGGCTCAGGTAGGGTAGTGTATGGGGGGGTCAGGTAGGGTAGTGTGTGTGTGGGGGGGGGGGGTAAGGTGGGGACATTGCTGTACTGACAGTAAATTACGATTCTGTATAACTTTCTGATACGAGTTGATTTGAAATAAAATAATTTTTGCCGGAGTACCCCTTTAAGTTACTGGTTGTTTCTTATATACATTTGTATAATACTGTCTACTTGCTTTTGTTTAATAACTAGTTTTGTTATGATCTATTGGCAGGTCTACAAAAAACACGCCACAGAGGTGCAATGTTTGGAGGAGTTAATAGTCTTGATTCTGATTATAGGACGTTGGTTGATGCCAAGAGGTAAAATGAGTCGAGACCAGCTCGCCCAGCTTCTCCTGATGTACCTTGCTCTAGGTGCGGATATTCTGGATATTTTACAGCTTATGAAGGAGCCATCAGTGAATACCAACAAGTCTATAACTGTGGTGGGACTGTGTCTGTTCACTTGGGCGGTCATGCAATTCACTATAGTGCTCACCCAAACTTTGTCTACTTCGTCTCCGGATTCGTACGTTGATGCGCGCTTTCATTCATCATCTGAACTTAAGAACTGCATATTATCTGTGTGTTATACCAGTGAGGTCTGGAGTGTGATGATCACAGTATTGATGCAGGATGGACCCTTTCTGATCTACCGTTTGTGCTTGGTAGCTAGAGGAGGAGTGTTTAATGAGTCCATGATATTTTTTATCTCCAAAAACATTTTGACAGTTATAATACAGGTATACAGGGTCGTCATGTTTCTTCTCGAAGAAAGTCGCAAAAGAAAGAAATATGAACGAGCCCATTTAAATTTAGAATAAAATAAATTGTAAGAATAGTAAAAGATCAACATGTATAAAGTATAAATAAATGTGCATTTATTTATATGTATTTATAAATGTACTGTACATAAACATATAAAATGTGTATGTGTATAATGTATATAAAATGAATAAATAAAAAATCTACCCTATCATTCTTTATAAGTGCAGCTCCACACGTACCGTATTGCAGCGGATTTAACGCTACGAGTTCCGCAGTGAAGTCCGTTGTGATTCCCGGTACTGTCATTTTTTATAGCTGTACATACTTGCAGCGGATTTTTCATTCTGCTGAGAGTATGTAGAGCCCCTTCCCACTTAAACGACTCTGTACCCACAATCTGTCCCCCCCAAACCGCTTGTACCTTCAGATAGCTGCTTTTAATCCAAGATCTGTCCTGGGGTCCGTTCGGCAGGGGATGCAGATATTGTCCTAAGAAACAACTTTTAAACTTGCAGCCCTATGCCAAACTGCTGTGGCGTAGAATGTGTGTGCATTAGGCTGGCACACCCTCTCTGTCCCTCCTCCCCACCCTCCTCATCATTGGGAATGCCCCAGACATGTATTCTATTCATCAGCTGTGTGAACACTGCGCATGGGCTGGATCGTTAAGGCACCTGTGCAGTGTTCACTGTAGAGAAATAGACAAAATCCTGCCAGTGGCATTCCAAATGATGAAGAGGGTGGGGAGGAGGGACGGAGGAGTGGTGCAAAGTTAGGGCACAAATATTCTAGGTCACGCCAGTTGAGCACAGTGCTGCAAGTTTAAAAGTAGTTTTTTAGGACAATAACTGTATCACCTACCGAACAGACCCCAGGACAGATCTTGGATTAAAAGCAGCTATCTGAAGGTACAAGCAGTTTGGGGTGGGCAGATTGTGGGTACAGAGTCACTTTAACCCACCACTGCTGGGCTAATACGTTACCTGGCCACGCTTGTGCTTGCTTCTCAGGCTCTCGGCTCCTTGACATCTCGCTCAGCCAATCAGTAGCTGTAATGGGGCTGCACACTGATTGGCTGAGTAGAACACCAGGGGGCCCGGAGCCTCAGAAGCAAGCAGGAGCGCCGCCATTTAAGGCACACTAAGGAAATCATACCGATAACTTGCCATGGATTTCGTGACTGTCTGCCCATCCCATAGACTCCATTCTATGGTCGGGCGGATTTCACTATCAGCCCAAATAATTGGCATGTCACTTCTTTGGGTGGACAACGAAATCTTTCTGACCATAAAATGGAGCCTATGGGACCAGCGGAACTTCAATCGGAAGCACACGCGGGGGGAGGGGGACCAACGGAATCCACGGCAAGTTATCCTTGTGATTTCCTTAGTGTGCAAGGGCCCTAATGTATTAGCCTAGCAGTGGTGAGTTGAGTGGCAAGGGGCTTTACATACTCTCAGCGGAATGAAAGATCCGCTGCGAGTATGTAAAGCCATAAAAATTTACAGTAGCGGGAATCACAGTGGTTTTCACTCCGGAACTTGCAGCGTGAAATCTGATCGGTACGGGTCTGAACACTCAGACTCGGACCGATCAAAACTTTGACATGTCTCTATGACATTTCAAAGGTTTTGTGAAACAACAGTGACACTTTAAGGTAAATTCTAAGACATCTGGAAATGTCGAGTGAATGAAGAGTATATTAACAATGCTTGGTCAAGCAGGAATTTAGCATAGGGCCAGGTACACAAAGCCTGAAGCTCGCCAACTCTTAAGAAGTTGTAATTTCAAGTAAACCTATCACTTTAAGAGACAAAAGTTTTAGGTCAGTGTCAGCAGGGGCACCATAACCTCTTCAGCAGGTAAGAAGAATCTAACCTGCTGATATCTCCCTTTAGCACATAAGTCGCTGAGGATGAAGGTAAGTTTCTTGCCTTCATCCTCAGTGCCATTTTGGTGAGATTAGCAGGCAATCCCACTAAGGGAAAGGCTTGAGGATAAGGCTAGGTTCACACTGCGTTTTCAGCATCCGTTTAACGGATCTGTTTTTTTAACGTCCACAAAAATAGGGTCAGCAACGTTTTTTGGTCCGTTTTGGTCCGCCAAAAAAAACGGATCCGTTTTTTTTTATAATGGAAGTCAATGGAAAAACGGATGCACACAAATGAATCCATTTTTTGCAATCCGTTTTTCATGCGTTTTTTGCAAAAAACGGATGCGTTAAACGGATGCTGAAAACGCAGTGTGAACCTAGCCTTAGCTAACTAGAGAGGAACCTTTTAGACAAGGGGTCTTGGAACTATGCGGGAGATTCATCAAACTGGTGTAAAGTAGAATTGTCTTATAGGAGTGGAGAGCCAGCCAGCCCGCACGGCATACAGAGAGATCCCAATAGTTTAATGCCGGTGGCACTAGGAACGACTCTGGCGATTACAACCGGGGTGCTAGATGAAAGGACAGAAATGTGATACGGATAGGAGAAATAGTCCAGCACTCACCAGGTAATATCTTCCAATGTTTATTGCGTGGAAACCATTGCAGGGAGGGGAAGGTGGATCAGTGGAGGTGCAGGCGCATCACCTGGGATAGCTATTTCGGGAATCCTCCCTTCGTCTAGCCAGGCCGATACGTCACACCACACGTGACGTATCGGCCTGGCTAGACGAAGGGAAGAGTGTAGAATTGTCTTAGTTGCCCCTAGCAACCAATCAGATTCCACCTTTCATTCCTCACAGACTCTTTTGAAAATGAAAGGTGGAATCTAATTGGTTGCTAGGGGCAACTAAGACAATTCTACTTTACACCAGTTTGATAAATCTCTTCCTGTGTTTTGCCGAAAATGGCAGATACAGGCACAGTGGGCACTGAAGGTGGAAGTGCTGAGGCTGTTTTTAAGGCGATCCTGCAAGAATACAAGAGCAGAACTGAGAGGTGGATCCGAAACCTCTATGTTTTTCTTACTATCAGACCATAAAGGCAGTTTATCTCTTCTACTGAAACACAAAGCTGACAACAAAAATTCTTGTCCCACAGACAGCCTTCTGTACTAGTGCCATGCTGGATCAGAAACAACACAAGAAAATATTATTTTACTGAATGAGTAGTAGATGCTTAGAAAAAAACTTTAAGCAGATATGGTAGGTAAATCTGCCTGGGATAAACATATCTCTATCCTAACATAATAAGAAAGGTAATAATACAGTGTTTCTCCCCAAAATATAAATTTTTGCTCCCAAAGATGTGCTAAGTCTTATTTTTAGGGGATGTCTTATTCTTTCATGAAAAACAACTCACATGTACATGCACAGTAGGGACAGAGTGTACGTTATAACGGATTATGGACACTAGGGGGAGCTCACCACAGCACACTTGTACAGCACAGCAGGGACAGTGTACTGTATGGTGGAAGGTGACGGGATACCGGCAGACTGTGTGCATCGCTACATCTGGCGGTAGAGGAAAACAGGGATGGCAGCAGGCGACAGGCCTCTTGATGCCTTGCCTGGACATTTACAAGTTACGGACATGGAAGAGAACATTGGGGGTTGGCAGCAAGTGACAGTCTTCATGTCCTGCATGCAGCTTCTCTGCAACAGATGGTGAAGGTCAGTGACAACGGCGGAAAAGAATCGGAGTTGCATGCCCTGGTGTTTTGTTAGGCAGGCATGCTTCCAAACAAAGACTTTGCTAGGTCTTCCTTTTGGGGAAGCCCTTATATTTAGCAATTCAGCAAAACTAGGTCTTATTTCCGGGAAACAGGGTATAAGGGCAGACTAGATGGATGTCAGGGCTGCGGCGGCTTCCCGTGCTCGGGGCCGCCGCCGCAACTCCTTCCCGTGTCAGGCAGCCGCCGGTGTCCGAGTGCAGGGACCCGGAGCTGCGGCTAGTTCGGCCTCCGGGGGCGCCTTACCTCGCCCCGCTCCTGTTTCTGTCTCTCCCGGGCGCGCGCGCCGGCTATCTCGGATTTAAAGGGCCAGTCCGCCCCTAATTGGTAGTTGCACATAATCACTCCCTATAAATCCCAGCATGCCCTGTCCCTCGTGTTGGAGCCTCTACATTCTTCCCATAGCGTTTTGGCCCAGCTCCTCGTTGTTCCTGTCCGCTGCCCTTGTCGGCTGTTCCTGTCCGTTGCCCTAGTCCGTAGTTCCTGTCTATTGCCTCTACCCCCTGCGGTTACGCCTAGACCACTATCTGAACGATCTACTGCCTACTGCTCCAGCTTCACCTTGCCCGCCGTCACTAGCAAACCAAGCCAGGGGTAGCAACCTGGGGGTCGCCTGCCGCAGCAAGCCCATCCCGCGGCGGGCGGGCTCTGGTGCAAACCAGCGGCCCCTTAGACTCCGCTCCCTGGTGCGGTTTATGCCATCGCTGGTGACAGTACAGAGGATCCACTACCCCAGTCGTGACAATGGACCAAGTGGTCTTTTTCTGCCAACAATCTTCTATATTTCTTCTATCTTTTCATATATAAATATATAAAAACACACATATATATATATATATATATATATATATATATATATATATATATAATTATATTATTATATTTATTTATTTATATTTTAAGCAAAACTTTAAAAAGAACAGAAAATAAAAAGGAAGGCCTTCTTCCTAAAGGATCCACATCTGGCTTTGTCTCATATAACAGAATGAGGAGCTGCCACATAAAGCTATATACCCCTTCTTACATGCCATTAGTAAGACTTTTCAACAAAGAACATCTGTTAAAGTTAAAAAAAAAAAAAAAAAGTTGAGGAGGAGAAAAGTGAGAGCACGCCACTGAAACACTCGTCACAGTGCAGGCATTATGTATAACAGGCAAGACCTACACCCTGTCTGCTCTGAACACTTTAAGAAGTTGATAAATAGAAATTCTCATAGATTATAGTGTCTGTGCATGCTCACAGCAATGGTATTTAGAGGCCTGGAGACCTAAAGAGAAGACAGGATAAAAGAAGACTATACAAAGAGGACCTTATTATAACAACAGCTAATATTTGGAGTGATGAAGCCTAATGGATACAATGCGACAATGTGACTTATCTGGAAATAACTACTCTGATATATAAGCTGTATGAGCCATACAAAGACATGATGACATGTGATCTCTACAGGTTATTATCACAGCGCAGGGTGTGTTTCATGCTGGAAATGTGTCTTTATTTGTTGGCTCCTTTGACCCAGTGGGCTGGAGCATGGTAACAACTAAAAAGCACTGAGAAAAAACTCTGAACCTGGAAGCGGACCCTGCAGATTGTACAGGTATTAGATTAAATGGAAACAGCAGAAGGTAAGACTTACATTGACTTCTTTGTAGGAACAGCATTGTGTGATACAATTAGGCATTTTCGTGCATGTCTCCAGTATCAGAGCGCAGGATGGGAGTGTTGACCTCTCTATCCTGATACACTTCACTGGACAGAGTATTCACATACAATGAGGAAGTGTAGTTTCAAGTACATCTATAATACACAGGAACTATCACAATATCTGCTAAGTGCTGCAACAATTCGCCCCATAAGCAGCAATTAGTTTCGTCTACACTTGTGTTCAGTGATCTCACCCATGTGGGGGTGAAAACATTTCAGTGGAGTTTCTAGATGTGCTATAAACTGGTGCAGCAGCATAGGAGTAGGTGCAGTGGTGAAGAGGTGAAGGGCTGCTTGCTCCCCCCTTAGATCCTGTTTTGTGCAGTTACCAAGTACGCCTGTCCGGTTTGAGGCCAAAATAAATAGACAACATTAGAGAGAAAGTTATTTTCCTGAATAGCAATAGGTCGACCTGTACGGAATATTTCGGTGCTGGGGGTTGGCTATGAGTAATCTGTATTCCTCTTCTGGTTTTAATAACCGTGCCCTGAAAACATTCCATTCTATTTAACCCTTAGTGACGGGGTACATTTTAACAATCATTTTACAATGGAATGAGACTGGAATTTTTTTCCTGCATGACTACAGGCTAGTATTGTATATGTGCGTATCTATCTATCTATCTATCTATCTATCTATCTATCTTTCTATCATCTATCTATCTATCTATCTATCTATCTATCATCTATCTATCTATCTATCTATCTATCTATCTATCAATCTTTCTATCATCTATCTATCTATCTATCTAACAGTTGTGGAATGGTGCTGTGGTAAATATAGGTTGCAGAGTTTTAGAGCATCAGACTCAATGATCTCCAAAAATACCCCATGATATCCAATAATAGGAAGCAGTAATCCTCTTCTCTAGCAAAAATAGAAGAATATTCCACCATCAGTTCAAAGCAATCTTTCATCTCCTCTATGAAGCCATTGTAATGTGTGCTCAGGTATATAAGTATAGGGCGGTACATAATGTGACCATTTTGTAAACATAATCTAGTAGTAAGATTATGTAAGATCACATAAGATTAGTAAGATAACATACTAGTAACATAAGTGTAGATCACTTGAAAAATGTACACATCCCACATTACAAGTGAATCTGTCAGCGGCAATTTAGGCTCCAAACTGCTGACACTGTTAGAAAGCTATTAGAGCAAAGTGAAACATGGTACCTTTAACATATCTGTCTGTGCTTCCAGAACATAGAAAATGCTTATAGTTCCTAGTCCAAAGTTGAAGGCTGGAAAGCCTCGCTCCCCCTCCCATACCTGATAGACTTCAGAAGAGAAGGATTTAGGGGCAGTGATTTCTGGCAGCCTTAAAATGAGTCACCAGTACAACCAGTTGGTAGGGAAAGCAAATCGTATGCTGGGCTATATAGCTAGAGGAATAACCAGTTAGAAGAGGGAGAGTGTATAGAGCTCTGGTAAGATCACATCTGGAATACTGTGTCCAGTTCGGGAGACCTCACCTAAAAAAGATACTGATAAAATAGAACGGGACCAAAGATGGGCTACAAAAATGGTGGAGGGTATAAGGCATAAACCGTATCAGGAAAGACTTAAGGATTTGAATCTGTATAGTCTGGAGGAAAGAAGGGAAAGGGGGGACATGATGGGAATTTTTATATATGTTAAAGGACTAAATAAGGTTTAGAAGGGAAGAGTTTTTAGATGAAAATTGAACTCAAGAACAAGAGGACACAGTGAGAGGTTAGCTGGGGGAAAGACTAGAAGCAACGTGAGAAAATATCACTTTACTGAAAGAGTAGTTGATACTTGGAACAAACTTTCAGCAGATGTGGTAGGTAAATCTACAATAACAGAATGTAAACCTGCCTGGGATAAACATATATGTATCCTAAGATAATAAGAAAGGATATAATATAAGACCGGACTACAGTAGATGGACTAAGTGGTCTTTTTCTGGCGACAATCTTCTATGTTTCTATCTGCATGTGTCCATCTGCCTGTGTAGTCTCACTCTAAATACCTTTCATACATTTTAGTTTACAAGTTGCAAGAGTACATGCCGCCAAGTTTGGCAAGTAGATACAAATGCTAACCAAGGCTTCTTACGAGATACAAATGGATGTTGCAGAAAAATGTAAAGGTCCGCATTGAATAAAGTCCCTATATAATGTTGCAAGCTGCAGGTTCAGATGTTGGTGTAAAGTGTGTGTGTGTGTGTGTGTGTGTGGGGGTGTGTGTGGGGGTGTGTGTGGGCGGGTGGGGGGATAAGTGGTCTCTTAACGGAGTTTCACTGTCCAATCCTTTTTTTCTTGAGGAGATAAGCTTCTGCCAGAGCTGTCTGGCTGTGGCTTACTCCTCCCCACAGAGAACACAAGAACATTAGGCCTTATACATCATATACACAAACACATACACAAAGATATGCACGTAAAAACACATAAATCATACATACTTATGTAACATATCTAGTTGTGGTCAACATTATTGGCACCCTTGAAAGCCACTATCAACAGGAATAAGTGGATTTGGGCCGACTTGGAATGACAACTATTAATAGCATGTCCAAACACAACAAAAAGGTTGACCTGTCAGCATACACGCAGTTACTACTAAAAATAAAGAATAGACTTGGTATATGATATGGACAGGATTAATGGTGCCCTTCCTTAAGGCTATGTTCACACAAAGATCCACAATAGCCGTTATTTGATATTCAAGTACCAAATAACAGCCGTTACTTAACATACTTTGTTGCTACGTAGAGATGAGCAAGCCTGGAGCATGCCCGAGTCCATCCGAACCTGATCATTCGGCATTTGATTAGCGGTGGCTGCTAAAGTTGGATAAAGCCCTAAGGCTATGTGGAAAACATGGATATAGTCATTGGCTGTATCAATGTTTTCCAGACAACCTTAGAGCTTTATCCAAGTTCAGCAGCCCCAGCTAATCTGATCCTAAAATTATCGCTTATCATTCGCTGTAATTCCACATTCGTTTGCTCAAGTTCCGCTTTTTTTAACTAATCGTTCAGTGTAATTGCACATTGTTTTGCTGGGATCAAAAGCAGTGGCGGATTATAATGTGGGCGGTTTGGGCGGCCGCCCGGGGCCCGAGGCTCCGGGGGGGCCCATGCCACGCCGCCCACATTATAATACACTCTTGTGACCGCAAGCATTGTTTCGCTTGCGGTCACAAGAGTCTCCGGCTGATGCGCGGCTGCCGGGGGTGTCCAGTCCTCTCCCCGGCAGCGCGCGCATCACACAGCTCCTAGTGCCGCCTGGGGCCCTGACTTCTGGTACTGGGAGCGCACGTTCCGGAAGTCAGGGCCCAGGCGGCACTAGGAGCTGTGTGATGCGCGCGCTGCCGGGGAGAGGACGGGAGACCCCCGGCAGCCGCGCATCAGCCGGAGAGAGGATCGACAGGGGAATGCAGGGTAGGTGAGTTGTATTTTGTTATTTTTGTGTTATTTACTGACTGGGGGGCATCTATAAAGGGGAGAAGAGGGGGACCAGCTATAAGGGGGGGGAGGGGGACCATCTATAAAGGGGAGAAGAGGGGGGGCCATCTATAAAGGGAGGGGGTAGAGGGGGACCATCTATAAAGGGGAGAAGAGGGGGGGGCATCTATAAAGGGAGGCGGGACCATCTATAAAGGGGAGAAGGGGGGGGCATCTATAAAGGGAGGGGGACCATCTATAAAGGGGAGAAGAGAGGGGGACCATCTATAAGGGAGGGGGAGAGGGGGACCATCTATAAGGGAGGGGGGAGAGGGGGACCATCTATAAAGGGGGAAAGAGGGGGACCATCTATAAAGGGGGGAAAGAGGGGGACCATGTATAAAGGGGGACCATCTATAGAGGGGGAAAGAGGGGGACCATCTATAAAGGGGGTAAAGAGGGGGATCATCTATAAAGTGGGAAAGAGGGGGACCATCTATAGAGGGGGAAAGAGGGGGACCATCTATAAGGGGGAAAGAGGGGGACCATCTATAAAGGGGGAAAGAGGGGGACCATCTATAAGGGGGAAAGAGGGGGACCATCTATAAAGGGGGAAAGAGGGGGACCATCTATAAGGGGGAAAGAAGGAGACCATCTATAAGGGGAGAAAGAGGGGGACAATCTATAGAGAGGGAAAGAGGGGGGCCATCTATAAAGGGGGGAAAGAGGGGGACCATCTATAAGGGGGAAAAGAGGGGGACCATCTATAAGGGGGGAAAGAGGGGGACCATCTATAAGGGGGGAAAGAGGGGGACCATCTAAGGGGGGAAAGAGGGGGACCATCTATAAGGGGGGAAAGAGGGGGACCATCTATAAGGGGGGAAAGAGGGGGACCATCTATAAGGGGGGAAAGAGGGGGACAATCTATAGAGGGGGAAAGAGGGAGACCATCTATAAAGGGGGACCATCTCCTATAGGATTAGCACCCTCCTCTCCTGACATCCTCTGTGCTGCTGGGACCTCCCCTATAGATCAGCACCCTCCTCTCCTGACATCCTCTGTGCTGCTGGGCGCTGCGACCTCCCCTATAAGACCAGCACCCTCCTCTCCTGACAACCTCTGTGCTGCTCGGACCTCTCCTATAGATCAGCACCCTCCTCTCCTGACATCCTCTGTGCTGCTGTGACCTCCCGTATAGATCAGCACCCTCTTCTCCTGACATCCTCTGTGCTGCTCGGACCTCTCCTATAAGATCAGCACCCTCCTCTCCTGACATCCTCTGTGCTGCTGTGACCTCTCCTATAAGATCAGCACCCACCTCTCCTGACATCCTCTGTGCTGCTGTGACCTTGGGGCAACATCAGGGGATCAGGTGAGGTGGCAATATGTTTATTGGGGGCAGTGGAGGTGGGGTGGGCAATGCTTACTGGGGGTAGCAGCAAGGGACCAAACATTATGTTTATTGGGGCCAGCAGGGAGGGGAGGCAGGCAGTGTTTATTGGGGACAGTGGGGGGGGGGGGGGGGGCGCAGTAGCAGATTATCATGTGGGCGAATTGACTGGGGGGGGGGGCAGGTTGGGTGGACAGCCCGGGCCCAGGGTACATTTAATCCGCCACTGATCAAAAGGAATAAACGATCATAGTAAAAATCTAACAACCATCGTTCTTTGTAATATGGTGAACGATTTCAGGTTAACAATAAACAATCTTGTTTGCAATCGTTTATTGTTAGTTTTTAAAAATCTCTCTGTGTAATAGGACCCTTAAAATAATGGCTGTTATTTTGAGTATCAAATAACATGTGTGAACGTAGCCTCAGACTTGGTTGCAAAACCAATGCAACAATGACAGCCTCCAAAGGTTTGTAGTGGCTTTCTGTGAGCTTTTTCCACCCACCTGCTGGTAGTCCCTTTCACCTCTTCCACTGCATTTTCCAAAGCTTTTCAATTGGAGCTGGCTTATCCCTCCCAGAACAAAGGGGTTAAGCGCAAAAAATCCAGCACACCCAACCCTTCTCTCCACTCACATCCTTTGTTGGTGGAGAATCAGGATACATCTTAAGTATATCAGTATAAAATTATACTAACCAATTTCAGGTCCACCCCCCTGAAATCAGCTCTCTGTTCATCTAATACACTGGGGATGCTGAGATGGCATCCATAGGGTTATACTGCCCAACATGTGCCAAAAAAGTGTCCTATTAGCTTGTGTGTGTGGGCTATGCACCAAAAAAGGCCTTTTTTTTACCTATGCTAATAAGCATAAACCAAGGGCTTACTTTTGGCACACACATTGGTACATTTACTTACAGCACAGTAAAACCAGTGTGAGAAGAACCTAAGCAGTACACAAGGTAAGAGCAAGAAATCTGCAATACAACTACAAGCTAGAAATATGGGTATATACGGACAATCATGGATTGTATACTATGTTCTTCCCTGTTGTATATTACTGGTGCTCATCTTCAATATATTGTAAGGCCTCAAAAAGTTTTCAACCAAATTTTTGTACATATCGCTTATTAAACTGATGATCTCATTCTGGACCAGATTCACTGGTATATAGAAGAGCTTTTCTACTGGAGGACTGTATGATCCTATTTAATAACTCTATATAGGACTATATTCTGACTCTATATGAACACTTTATGGTAAAGTTGTGGCCACGTGGAGTTATTTATATGGGAGGTGTACAGCGCTATTATTTTTGCTCTGTAGCATTTATATGGTTCAGCGTGTTCTATCTTGATTTTAGTGGGAGCTACAGACCTTGGGAGGTGCCGACCACAAGGAGGCTGAAGAAAAAAATCTATTCTTCGTCACAAGTACAAAGGATTGTGGCTCCAAAGTTTACAAAAAAATAATAACTTGCAAGGTTTAAACATTTGAAGGTATGAATGTGCGGGAGGTACTTGTTGTACTAAGACTGCCGGTTGTTAAAAATAGGGCATTTAACCCTTTAAGGACGGAGCCAGTTTTCATTTTTGCGCTTTCGTTTTTTCTTCTTCATGTTTTTAAGGCCACTGCCCTTGCATATTTCCCCCTACAGACCCACATGAGCCCAAATATTTTGCGACACCAATTATACTTTGCTAATACAGACATAATTTTTCTATAAAATATGCTGAAAAAAAAAAAACAGAAAAAAATTATATGTGCAGTGAAATTTGAAAAAAAGGTGCAATTCCTTTTATTTCGAGGGGTTTTGTATTTACGCCGTCCGCCCTATGGTAAAACTGACATGTTATCTATGTTTCTCAAGTTGGTACAATTACAACGATATGTAACTTGTATAACTTTTATATTATCTGATCGCTTGTAAAAAATGTAAACCTTTAAAAAAAACTAAATGTGTTCAAAATCGCTCCATTCCCATCCTTATAACGCTTTTATTGTTTGGTCTATGGGGCTGTGTGAGGTGACATTTTTTGCGCCACGATCTTTTTTATTTCTTTTGGTACCTTGTTTGCGTATATGCAACTTTTTGATCGCTTTTTATTACATTTTTCTGGATTTAATGTAAACAAAAATGCAAAATTTTGCACGTTTTTTTTTTTTTTTTTGCACTTATGCCATTTACTGTGCGAGATCAGGAATGTAATCATTTAATAGTTTGGGCGATTACGCCGGGAGCCCTCTCTGATCACCCTTAACGGCCGAATGATGGGTATAGCCGTCATGCGTCGTTAAGGGGTTAAAGGAGAAGTCCGGTGAAAATTTTTATTAAAGTATTGTATTGCCCCCAAAAGTTATACAAATCACCAATATACACTTATTATGGGAAATGCTTATAAAGAGCTTTTTTCCCTGCACTTACTACTGCATCAAGGCTTCACTTCCTGGATAGCATGGTGATGTCACTTCCTGGATAACATGGTGATGTCACTTCCTGGATAACATGATGATGTCACTTCCTGGATAAAATGGTGGTGTCACTTCCTGGATAAAATGGTGATGTCACTTCCTGGATAAAATGGTGATGTCACTTCCTGAATAAAATGGTGATGTCACGACCCGACTCCCAGAGCTATGCGGCTGTGGCTGCTGGAGAGGATGATGGCAGAGGGATGCTTAGTGTCCCTCCAGTGCCCTGTGTCCCTCAGTGTCCCCCTGCCATCATCCTCTCTGGGGAAGGGGACCATTCACCTAAAGGGGTAGTGCGGCGCTCAGCAATTATTCACAGAATAACACACATTACAAAGTTATACAACTTTGTAATGTATGTTATATCTGTGAATGGCCCCCTTCCCCGTGTCCCACCACCCCCGCCCATGCACCCGGAAGTGTGGTGCATTATACATACCTGACCCAAGTCGACCCCCGTCTCCGATCTTCAGACAATGACGTCCTCTGCGGGCAGCCGGCCGAACACCTCCGACTGTCCCTAGTGCCGGCCGCCCTCTGCAGCGCCATCAGATGCTCAGCCGCGATTGGCTGAGCATAACTGTGCTCAGCCAATCGCGGCTGATGACGCGGCCTCATCATCAGCTGCTCAGCCGCGATTGGCTGAGCATAACTGTGCTCAGCCAATCGCGGCTGAGCACAGTCATGACGCCGCAGAGGGGGGCCGGCATCAGGGACGGCAGGAGCTGTTCGGCTGGTCTCTAGAAGATGATGTCTTGGCACAAGATGGCGGACGGGCGCGGCGCAGATCAGGTATGTATAATGCACCACACTTCCGGGTGCACGGGCGGGGGTGGTGGGACACAGGGAAGGGGGCCATTCACAGACATAACATATATTACAAAGTTGTATAACTTTGTAATGTGTGTTATTCTGTGAATAATTGCTGAGCGCCGCACTACCCCTTTAAATAACACACATTACAGTGTTGTATAACTTTGTAATGTGTGTTATTTAGCGGAAAATAAATGTACACCGCACTACCCCTTTAAGTTGATACCAGGATCCACCACATCAGTAAAGGGTCTAATAAATCAGTATAGGATCTACCACATCAGTGGAGGATACACTAAATCAACAACACTTTGCAATTTCTGTATGCAGTGTGCACTAGTATATATGAATGATGTTCATGTGTGTATAAATCTTTACATATGTACACGTGTGTTAACTGAACTGCCATATGAACCATCCAAGTGTCCTTTTTTATTTACAGGGGTTCTCTGAATAAATATTTTTACATGTGCCCATAGTGGGAGCAAAATATAGAAACACTGATACTCAGCAGCTGCTGATCCCCCTCCAGTATCAGTCATGCTACTAAGCTCTTTCTGCTTGTGTCTGAACACATTAAAATGCCTGTTTAGACGATTACTGGCTAACTCAGTTTTTCTGTGGAAGGGATTGTATAACATGGGATACCTAAAAAAAATTTGAAAAACATGGCCTCTTTCTTCCAGAGACAGCCTGACTCTTGTCTCTAGATTGGGTGCGGTTTTGCAACTCAGTTCCGTTGAAAGGAATACAAATGACACCTGAACTGGAGACAACAGTGGTGCTGTCTGTGGAAGAAAGTGGCCATGTTTTTCTAATACTGGATAACCCCTTTAAAGGAGAAGTCCGGCCAAAATTAATTTTTGATATGTTGTTACTTATGAAAAGTTATACAAATTTCTAATGTACATTAATTATGGGAAATGCACATATACTGCTATTTCCCTTAATTTAGTAGATCAGGAAGTGTTAGAAATATCTCTGAAGAAGTGACGTCACGACCCAGGGTGTAATTCCTATGGAGTGTCCAGCAGGGGGCGCTCTCTATATAGAAGTCTATGGGACTTTATTGTTTCTATGGGTTTCTATGTAATGTAATGTAGTGTACAGTGCTTTATTGAATGAATACATCTATGGAATACTTTGGGGAGCAAGTGTCCTTGCTCCCCAAAGTATTGCATAAATGTATTCATTCAATACATTCAATACACAGTAAGCCCGCCGATCCGCCGAATTTCCGCCGCATTCCCGCCGATCCGCCACACGCTGATCCGCCGCATTCCCGCCGATCCGGACCATATACATTGAACTACAGCTCCCATCATCTGCTTCTAGTATGAACAGGTGATGGGAGCTGTAGTTGGGTAATGGATATGACATGCCGCCGGGCGCAGGGGGGAGCCGCTCAGTACACAGGAGCGCTCCCCCCTCCTCCTCCTCCTTCCGTGATAACTTCCGCCTATACCAATGCTGAGTCCCTGCCTGGCCGCCGCTCTCCGCGCTCCCCCCCCATACATACCGGCTCCCGATGCATCCTGGTGTCCGCGCTGATGCCGGGAGCCGGTATATGTGAGCGGAGAGCGGCGGCCAGGCAGGGAGTCAGCATTGGTATAGGCGGAAGTTATCCCGGAAGGAGGAGGAGGAGGGGGGAGCGCTCCTGTGTACTGAGCGGCTCCCCCCTGCGCCCGGCGGCATGTCATATCCATTACCCAACTACAGCTCCCATCACCTGTTCATACTAGAAGCAGATGATGGGAGCTGTAGTTCAATGTATATGGTCCGGATCGGCGGGAATGCGGCGGATCAGCGTGTAGCGGATCGGCGGGAATGCGGCGGAAATTCGGCGGATCGGCGGGCTTACTGTGTATTGAATGTATTGAATGAATACATTTATGCAATACTTTGGGGAGCAAGGACACTTGCTCCCCAAAGTATTCCATAGATGTATTCATTCAATAAAGCACTGTACACTACATTACATTACATTACATAGAAACCCATAGAAACAATAAAGTCCCATAGACTTCTATATAGAGAGCGCCCCCTGCTGGACACTCCATAGGAATTACACCCTGGGTCGTGACGTCACTTCTTCAGAGATATTTCTAACACTTCCTGATCTACTAAATTAAGGGAAATAGCAGTATATGTGCATTTCCCATAATTAATGTACATTAGAAATTTGTATAACTTTTCATAAGTAACAACATATCAAAAATTAATTTTGGCCGGACTTCTCCTTTAATGGAGAAGTCCGGCCAAAATTAATTTTTGATATGTTGTTACTTATGAAAAGTTATACAAATTTCTAATGTACATTAATTATGGGAAATGCACATATACTGCTATTTCCCTTAATTTAGTAGATCAGGAAGTGTTAGAAATATCTCTGAAGAAGTGACGTCACGACCCAGGGTGTAATTCCTATGGAGTGTCCAGCAGGGGGCGCTCTCTATATAGAAGTCTATGGGACTTTATTGTTTCTATGGGTTTCTATGTAATGTAATGTAGTGTACAGTGCTTTATTGAATGAATACATCTATGGAATACTTTGGGGAGCAAGTGTCCTTGCTCCCCAAAGTATTGCATAAATGTATTCATTCAATACATTCAATACACAGTAAGCCCGCCGATCCGCCGAATTTCCGCCGCATTCCCGCCGATCCGCCACACGCTGATCCGCCGCATTCCCGCCGATCCGGACCATATACATTGAACTACAGCTCCCATCATCTGCTTCTAGTATGAACAGGTGATGGGAGCTGTAGTTGGGTAATGGATATGACATGCCGCCGGGCGCAGGGGGGAGCCGCTCAGTACACAGGAGCGCTCCCCCCTCCTCCTCCTCCTTCCGTGATAACTTCCGCCTATACCAATGCTGAGTCCCTGCCTGGCCGCCGCTCTCCGCGCTCCCCCCCCATACATACCGGCTCCCGATGCATCCGGGTGTCCGCGCTGATGCCGGGAGCCGGTATATGTGAGCGGAGAGCGGCGGCCAGGCAGGGAGTCAGCATTGGTATAGGCGGAAGTTATCCCGGAAGGAGGAGGAGGAGGGGGGAGCGCTCCTGTGTACTGAGCGGCTCCCCCCTGCGCCCGGCGGCATGTCATATCCATTACCCAACTACAGCTCCCATCACCTGTTCATACTAGAAGCAGATGATGGGAGCTGTAGTTCAATGTATATGGTCCGGATCGGCGGGAATGCGGCGGATCAGCGTGTAGCGGATCGGCGGGAATGCGGCGGAAATTCGGCGGATCGGCGGGCTTACTGTGTATTGAATGTATTGAATGAATACATTTATGCAATACTTTGGGGAGCAAGGACACTTGCTCCCCAAAGTATTCCATAGATGTATTCATTCAATAAAGCACTGTACACTACATTACATTACATTACATAGAAACCCATAGAAACAATAAAGTCCCATAGACTTCTATATAGAGAGCGCCCCCTGCTGGACACTCCATAGGAATTACACCCTGGGTCGTGACGTCACTTCTTCAGAGATATTTCTAACACTTCCTGATCTACTAAATTAAGGGAAATAGCAGTATATGTGCATTTCCCATAATTAATGTACATTAGAAATTTGTATAACTTTTCATAAGTAACAACATATCAAAAATTAATTTTGGCCGGACTTCTCCTTTAATTCTCTTGGTGATGACCCAGCTTGCTGACCACACACATACTGTCAGGAGACAGGCCACATGCTTGGCCCTCGGCACTGCCGGAGCGTGTTTCCCTGGCTACTGGCCCGTCCGGGTGCAGGGAGCGCGCCAGCAACATCCCTAGCTATCGGGCTGCACAGTCGGCCATAGTTATGAATTACTGACTGGCGGCTGGCACCTCCAGTCGCCTGTAGTTTTGGGTCTGTGGCTGGAGTCTCTGCCCCAATTACGCTCTGGGGCTGGGACTTAAGGCCCCATAAATGTCCTCCCCATTTGTAATGCCCTGCCTGCGTAAGAGCCTCATACCCGGAGTAACCTCTTGACCTAGCAATTGTTCTGACTGTTATACTGGTATCTTTGACTTTCTGGCTTGACTACTGAGCCAGACCCCTGGCCTTGCTATTTCTGTGTTTTGTTTGTCTTGTCTGTGTCCAGTGTTATACCTGCACAGGCTAGGGACTGTTGACCAGTTGTCCCCTGCCAACTAGGGCAGTCAAGGCAATTAGGCAGGAACAGTGGGCCGGGTATCAGTGCCAGGGCATCACCTGTCTTATGTTGTCCAGTTTCGTAGTCCTAACACATACTGCCTGCTTCTTTGGTGCTTGGCACTGACACTGTCTGGTTCACAGGACCATTCGCCACCAAAAATGGGACCTCTTCTGGAGCAATCTGGTGTCCACTAACAGCAGAAGTCCAGCTTACTTATACTATAGCAGGGTAGATAGGGAAAAGACTTAGAGGGCACTTGGATTTTCCCTGGCATTACCCGAAGTTAAACCAGTTTGGTAGCACAGCAGGTCCATATCTTATTCAAATATCATTCTGTAGGGCCTGGAGAGGGTCATGGGGGAGATGGTAAGTGACATAGGGGGAACCTTGGGCTCAGCTACTGTTGCTGCAGTAGGGTGTGGTCCTGTGTGGTCTGATGCCAAAGCAGCCAACCCGTAGAGGGGTCAGTTCAGGGTGTCTTCTGGAGTTATTAACCCAGAAGAGAGTCGATGTGGTTTGGTTAGTTCCTAACTCATTTCCTGTGAAGGTAGGTTACAATTGAGTTGAGTGGGGATTGTCCAAGGTAACAGCTTAAGCTGTCCAGACACCTTCAAGAAAGATTTGGCCATCAGTTATATCTACTGGCCAGCTCCCATCCTCCCCATACACAGGAATGTTCTGCACGGCCGAGCATTACTGTTTTCTCTATGGGGAGGGAAAAGCTCTCTCTCGCTGTGGCTTAATTCTCCTGAAATAAAGAGGTCGGGCGGTGATTTTACATTTATGCCTGACCCCCATACCAATTGACATTATCTGTCGGTGGACATCTTAGATTGACGGCTGAACCCATCGCGAGCAGAAGGTACGGCCAAATAAAGTCTAAGGTGTTTGGGGACCATTAACGTTGACTATTGAGCAGTGTGATGTGTTTATTCCTGTGGTGCTGTGGTTGGATGGAAGTATGGTCAGATAGATTGGTTGGAGATGGGCTCTAGAAAGTAATTGACTTTCTATTATATACATTTTGGGTTATATATGTATTGCAAAAAGTCCTGGACATTTGTGTGGGTTTTTCACTGTCCGGAGATATGTGCAATTATCATTGACCTGTGATCAAAACAATAATGACCTGGACAGTCAACCAACTTGTAACATGCATATAATGTGCCAAAGACTGTACCGAGCAGGATTTACTGTATGGATGTGTGCCTAATCGAAGGCTGGACTCGAGCCATAGAGGGAGTGTATGTGGTATGTTGTGTTGATGGTTACCATACACATTCAGCTATTTGTTGTTTTTCAATCACACCTCATATCTGATTAATTCACGATCATTAATGATCAGTACAAACAAACAAAAAAACAAGTGAAGTAGACCAAGGCAAAAAAAAAAAAGATCTGTAGGACCTTGCACACTCTTGGATCTCAGGTAACTTCCTATGTCATATATTTTTAGGTTATGTGTTAAGCTCACGTAGAGTCACAGAATGGATATTTTAATAGGCTGGAATGGAAAAAGTCACAGACATTTTTTGCTTTTCTCTTTACAGATTGCATGTAAAATTATCAGAATGAACTGTAAGTGGACAAAGTGTACGAGGATACTGGCAGCCATCTTCAGCCGTTTATTATTTGGCCTACATGGATCAGTTATGGTGTTGTTAGTGGTGGCATATATGGATGATTTTACCTACTGGCTTCTTCTCACTGGAGTTTTGCTCTTGTTCATTGAGATGATTGTGACACTGAAGATGACCAAACGTGGAGAATGGAAATGGTAATATAACCCACAGTACACTTAAATTTAAAGGGAACCATTGGGGCAGCCCCTGGTTGCTTTTCACCTTTGGGTGGGTTCAGGAATTGAAGAGGAATCCGCTCAAAGGCCTCCTGCACACTGAGCAAAAGACGAGGAATTGAAGAGGAATCCCCTCTTAAATTCTGCTTGAAATTCCTCCCGTAAAAGAATAAACAGAACAATGTCTCATTGTGTTCAATGGGATTTCCGCTCTGTTGTTCACACTGCAGAATTTCCGAGCAAAATTTTCTGCCGCAGATCTGCTTTCTGGCCAAAGAAGTGACATGTCACTTCTTTGGGAGGATTCTGCTAAAGTTATCCTATAGAAGTCAATGGGGCTAGAATTCTGCTTGCATTCTGCTTGAATTCTGCAATTCTGCCTGCATTCTACTCAAATTCTGCTTGAATTCTGATCAAATTCAGCTCCTATTCTGCCAGAGCTGAATAGACGAGGCATTTCAAGCAGAAAACTTTCCTCTACAATTCCTCGAGAGTTCCTCAGTGTGAACCCACCCTTAGCAAAGAACCAAGAGCAGGATCAGCAGTGGTGGTGGTGTGTGTGTGTGTGTGTGTGTGGGGGGGGGGGGGGGGTCAGTATTTGGTATGGCTGGTTTATTGTGTTACGACAATTCACTAAAACACCAGAAACTTTATGGGTTCAAAATTTCAATGAATATAGAAAAAGCCATTTAAAACCCATCTTTTACTTACACCATTAGGCCATATTCACATATCCTCCCAGACAGTACTTAAGTACCGGCTGGATGTTTTTTCCGGCCGAGTTGTTCTGATACGGGAGCTCTCATGAGAACTCTCATAGCACACAATGAAGCAAGCGGCCGGAGCCGCTCACTTCATTGTGTGAATTGCAACAACGGCTGTGATTAATATGAACCTTACATTGTGCTACAGCTAAGGAAACCGGGCCGGAGTGTATACACATAGTATATACTCTGGTCAGGATCGCTAGCAGCGCTGCAAAAAACTGACATTTCAGTTTTCCGTGGCCGCTATTTGTTGAAAAGCAGAGAACCTGCCAGCGCACGCATCCCAATTCATCAGAAGTTAAGATCATCTGGCCAGTACTGCAGTAATGGATGAGATGATCTTCAGTAACACTGGCTGTTCTGTAACCTGGCCAGGTCACAAAACAGCCAGAGTCTTACACTATGTGAACATGGCCTTAAAATGTAAGGATCAGAATAGGGCTCTGCCCCAAGTGTATTTCATTTGTCTTTCTGATTTTTGGATATTGCTTTTACTGTCAGGTTGGTGCAGAATCCTGATAAACAGGAGAAACACATGAAACTCCCAATAAGGTGACCCACAGCTCCATTCATTCCTATCGAATTGGCGGAAAGACCCGAGTAAGCACTCTTCCGGCTTACTCTGCTGTTTCAAGCACCTCCATAGCAATGAGTAGAGCCGCAGGCCATGTGCCATACCCGTGGCTTTATTCACAACAAAGAAGCCAGGGGCCGATACGGAGATCAGCAGGGGGTATGGAGGCTGGACCGCCTCCTGATCTCTTACAGTACTTTTTTAAAAGTAAATTTTTCCTAGACAACCTCTTTAAACAAACTCCACTTAGTAAGGTTCAGCAAGTTAGCTCATCTCTACTTATCTATCTGCTCTCCCCCAATGTCCTCCTCAGCCCTCCTAGCCAATCAGTTACTGAGATGGGACGGTGCCCTTGACAGTGAACTGTTGAGATGAGAGTGACAGCCTGCTCAGCCAATCACTGGCCACGGTAATGTTCCATCTAAGTTAGTGGTTTGCTGAGTGGGCTGGAGGTGGCTGGAGACCTGTAGGAGGACACCAGGGGAGTATGGACAAGTGTCCTCTATCTTTACGAACATGCTCTGAAACGTTCAGTTCGGTACCAAACCAAAATTTTTGCAAAGTTCAGATTCTGAGTTAATAAGATTTGATTCTAGGAAAAAGATGTTATAATTACATTGCACAGCTGCATCGACCATGTAATCCTTATCCACTTGCTATAAACAGATTTGCAGTTCATAAAACAGTTTGCACTTACTAGTTATTCATTTTTAGTATATACTGTATGTTCTTGCATGTAAATTTCTATTCCTATACTAAACAATTCTCTGTGTCTTTGTAGGTTTTCTCCAATGGTGTTTATATATCTTTGTACTATTATTCCTTCTATATTTGTGCTGGAAATTGACAACCTAGAATTTCGATTGAATGCTACCAACCATAACATTTCCAATTGCATTGAGAATGTAGGTATCCTATGTATTCCATGCATTCTAAGATAAAAATGATCGGCAATGTTTAAAGATCAGAATAACTTGATGGACATGTGTCTTTTTTCAACCGTATTAACTATGTAACTATGTAACTATATATACAGATATGGTTGGCCTTAAATGGGAAGTCCCATGAAAATAAAAAGCATGGCAGGCAGGGGTGAGCTGGAGCTTAATAACCGAAGTATGCATACCAGTCCCTGTGCTGCCATAACACTCCTGGCTCCCCTCGCTTCCCATCAGCCAATCAGTGCTGCCGTGCACTGATTGGCTGATGGGGACCGACGGGAGCCGGGAGCCTCACACAGCCGTGTTGCCGAGCAGGTAATGTATGCTCCGGGGCTGCGGGATGCGGGGGGTTAAAGGGGCTGGGTCACATATCTGCAGCAGAATGAAAATTCCGCTGCAGGTATGAAACCTCATAGAACTTCACTATACCAGGATCCGCAGCGGATTTCACTGCAAACTCACAGCGTAAAATCCACTGGTACGTGTGAAGGCACCCTTAATGTAAGTAAATTTTGTGTGACACTAGTCGAAAGAGACTAGGGACTCGAAAGTCCCTAGGGAGCGCTAGCTTTAAAAAAGACACTATCAGCAGGTTAGACCAATATAACCCGCTAATAGTTCCCTATTGCGCAGGAGAGGCAGAGGATGAACGTAAGAGACATACCTTCATCCTTAGGGTCTCCTGCGCAATAGGAAACTGTTCCTGTGCTGTTAGTCTTTTATTCCTCAGTCTGGTAAGACCATTTAAAGCACTGCCCCCATAGCACTCATCTGTCGCCGAATCTGCGCTAAGGGGGGGGGGGTGCAGTGCTCCTAATGGTCTTACTGGACCGAGGAGACTAACAGCACTGGAACAGCGATGCTGATGAAGGTAAGAGACATACCTTCATCCTCGACGCCTCCTATGTAATAGGGGGCTATCAGCAGGTTAGATCCGTCTAACCTGCTAATAGCTCCCCTTTAAGAATAAATAATAGGAAGATTGACCCTCAAAAACTTAAAAGGGTACTCCAGAGAAGAAAAATTTATGTAGCATAAACTGAAGGCAGAAAGTTATACAGATTTGTATATTAATTCTATTTATAAAGTTAAAAGCTTCCAGTACTTTGTTGCTTTCTGCTGCCGTCTCCTGTCCATGTCAGGAACTGTCCAGAGCAAGGGAGGTTTACAATGGGAATTTGCTACTGCTCTGGACAGTTCCTGACATGAACAGGAGAGGGCAGCAGGAAGCACCATTTCTGACTGTAAAGAACGCATGATTTACCCCCAGGGCATACAGAGGCTGATAAGTACTGAAAGAAATAATAATAATAATCATCATCATTTTTATTTATATAGTGCCAACAGATTCCGCAGCACTTTACAATTCTGGGTAATTTACAAATCTGTTTAAAAAAAAATTTCCATAGTACCCCTTTAAGTTACTAGTAGTTGCATAAGTACATTTGTATTATACTGTATATTTGATTTGCTTTCCTTAATATAAATTCTTCTTTATGTTCTCTTGCCAGGAATACAAAGAATACTCTGAAGAGGTGCAAAGTGTGGAGGAGGTAACAATCCTGGTTCTGATTATAGGACGTTGGTTGATGCCAAGAGGGAAAATGAGTCGAGACCAGCTCGCCCAGCTTCTCCTCATCTACCTTGCTCTAGGTGCGGATATTCTGGATATTTTACAGCTTATGAAGGAACCATCAGTAAATACCAACAAGTCTATAACTGTGGTGGGACTGTGTCTGTTCACTTGGGCGGTCATGCAATTCACTATAGTGCTCACCCAAACCTTGTCTACTTCCTCTGTGGATACAGAGACTGATGGGCGGTTTGATTCACCATCCAAGGCAAAGAACTGCATACTGTCTGTGTGTTGTACCAGTGAGGTCTGGAGTGTGATGATCACAGTATTCATGCAGGATGGACCCTTTCTGATCTACCGTTTGTACTTGGTAACTAGAGAGGGAGTGTTCAGTGATTCCATGACATTTTTTATATGCAAAAACATTTTAGCAGTTATAATACAGGTATACAGGGTCGTCGTGTTTCTTTGCAAAGAGAATCGAAAGATAAAGAAATTAAAGCAATCTCATATAACTTTAGAATAATGTGATTAAAATGTTTTATTAATGAATCCTTTATAGCCTCCACCTGGTTTATTCAGAGGAAGACATGGCCACTTATTTCTGAAGACCTGAGATCCTTTATTGATATGTATTCCAGCAGGAGGCCTTTATACTTTACTGAAAAGAGTACATCCCATCTCGGCCTTATTAAAATGCCCAATTTCAGGCAGTGTCTTTACAAGTGCCTGCATATTGTATAGTATCCCTAAGTCATTATTCCGAATACTAGACTTAGTAATAATAATCTTTCTATTGGGCTCATCAATTTCAAAACTCCAACTAGATTGTGCCTAAAAGAATGGTAATTCCAGACCTATAACTTTACTATATAACTGGCTTTCCCTGGACCTTGTCACATTTTCCGAGAGCTAAAAATCTTACCTTACCTTTTCGAATGTGGTGTCAATCTCTACTTACTGCTTCCACAACACACACCCATTAATCATCAGGACATGACCCTCCATTATAGTGACCTTATTAATATTGGTATCTATGGGAGCTACGGGGGGGGGGGGGGGGGGGGGATACATTGTAACAATATTTACTTAATATTTATTAACCACTTCCTGTGCATCTAACATTTGGAAGCTTTCCTCTATCCATTCTCTGATTCTTTTATGATTAGACATGGACTTTTTTAAGTTCTAGTTACTGTGTAAATGTGATTTGTATATTGATGTTTATATCAGATGTGTTACTTACTTGAACAATGTATACCAACTACTTTAAAGACTTACTCTACCTCTCCAAATGTAGTTCTACCACTCAGTATTGTTTTGTACACTGATGTTTACGTTTGCTTTAAATCAGTCTAGAAATATGTAGACAACTTGGACTACTTTATGTCCCTAGTATATGTTTACACCAAACTTTCATTAAAAAAAAAGTTTAGAAGAATTTTTAAAATAAAAATTAAAAAATATACGAAACATTATGTTTATTATTATTTGTAAATGAAAAATGAAAATCTATGGTGGCAGCAGGTGTTATAATGCATCCTTTAAAGGTGTGTTCCACTTCAGAAAATTTTTCTCAATGCTCCATTCCCACATAGGGGGAGATTTATCAAACTGGTATAAAAGTAGAACTATCTATGTTGCCCCTGGCAACCAATCACATTCCACTTTTCATTCATTACAGGTCCTTTGGAAAATGAAAAGTGGAATCTGATTGGTTGCTAGGGGTAACTAAGACAATTTTACTTTTACACCAGTTTGATAAATCTCCCCTTTAGTTTTTATTCTGTTTACTTTCTGTTGCTCTATGATAGGAAGAATATCCTAGCCGGCTATTCACTATCCACAGAAAGAAAAGAAAAAAGAAACCTGACAGATTTATCAGGATCTATTACACAACATATCATGATGGAGCCACTATATTTGTTATCTTACAGGGTGTCTATCATGCACAAGCTATTCTATCTGACTGCTGAGAGTTCCTCTGATCTCAAGAACTGGACTTAAAGGGGTATTCCAGGAAAAAAAAACTTTTCCCCTATCCACAGGATAGGGTAAAAGTAGGGGGTCATGTTGGGTCTAACCTCTGTACCTCCCACTGATCACCATATCAGGCCCCGACCCAGAGGTTTGGCGCCTGACCCACAGGTCTATTCATTCCTATGGAATGACAGAAAGAGTACGCCGGAAGAGCGCTGTACTCAGCTCTTTCTGTCAGGTCTGATCAAAACAGCCGGTGTTGGTGGCAGATACAGAGGTCAGACCCCCAAGACCTCCTACTTTTTCCTGGAATACCTCTTTAATCACCCTTGCAATGAATGAAGCTTTCACTGCGCCCGCCTGCTTCACAGGTGCAGTGAATGCTCTTTTCATTGCAGGGACGATTGCATCCCTGTTCTAGGGATTGGTGGGGGTACCCCCAGCAAGCAATTTGTTATGGGAATACCCCTCTAAGGGAGTCCTTGTCTTCACCTTTTAACAGAGCAATGAACCTTGGTTAACAGAGGTATTCTCCAGGTTGCGGTTCTCAAATTAGTCTCATAGTGGGACTGCTAACTAAACCATGGATGGTTGTGTACTGAAGAAAGGAAAGCTGAACATTGCAGACAGTTAGATTACTTTCACATGAGGCATAATAGGCTACAGTTAGGAGAAAAGAACCAATAGAATCCCCAGAAGAAGCCAGAGGACAGCACATGCATATACTACAGAAGATACCTAGGTTATGTGCCAGAATCCAATGTAGTCTGACATTACCAACAGGAGACAAAATATCTTGGGTATTGCCCTTCAGACCTTAAATCCAGGAGTGGATAACAGCAGGAAGGAACAGCAGGACAAAGCATATTGAGGTCGGAATGGACCAGGTGGATGTTCAACATGAAAGTCAGCTAGTCAGCCAAGGTAAGGTCAGTCAGTCATTACATATAGCCGGGGACGATTCTGCCATGAGGCCAGTTGAGATGTGGCCACAGGAGGTGCGCCTGGAGGGATTGTTGATGCAGAGGAAGGGTTAAAAAAAAACATAAGGTAGAAGTCAATTTTCATAATTTTAGGGAAAAAAATAGTTCTTACATAGCCTTAAAGAATCCCTTCCTGTGCTAGTGTAGAAACTATTTTACCCTTAAAAAAACTCTATTTTTGTAGCCTTTTGTTTTTAACCATAAACAGCCATATAATAGCCAGTTTTTGTACAAAAGATGGGAAAAACTGATGCCTCAGAGGCTGACATATAATGGGCCTTTTAACACTCAATATACATGTTTGACACTCATAGGGAACAGCAACTTGTATACAACGTCTTAGTGACGTGTCAGGAACTGTGATTGTTGAGCGCCTAGCTGCTAAGACTCCCTCCAATTGCTAGAACAAAAAGGCAGAAGCATTTCTTCTCAGCTATCCCTGAAATGCTGGGTGCATAATGTATGGAAGCCAAATCAGTCTCATAGTGATGCACCAATACTGGTAATAAGAATAAGGTCAGAGCTTCCAAACCAGGAAGTCAGCAGAACACAGAATGTGGGTAAAAAGGTGGGAATAGCCCTTTAATGGTGCACTATGTAAGTAAGGGTAACATTTTATTTTGCAAACTGCTTTGCTAATTGTAACAAGTTTCCTGGTGTGCGCAGGTGCTGAAGAATATTATTACCCTCCAGACTATAGAGAATACAGCAGTGATCAGACCCAAAACCCATATAGTTTTTAGTCCCCTCATTCGCACCCAATATAAGAGCTAAATCCTCACAGTACTGTCCCATATACTAGTTACTCCCCCCAGTAGTGCCCCCATATAGTAGGCCCCCAATAGTGCCCCATATAGTAGCCTATCTCCGCCAATAGCACCCCATATGGTAGCCAATCCCCCAATAGTGGCCCATTTAGTAGCCATTCCCTGCCGAATAGAGCTCCATATAGTAGCCAATCCCCCAATAGTGCCCCATATAGTAGCCAATCCCCCAATAGTGCTCCATATAGTAGCCAATGACCCCCAATAGCACCCCATATGATAGCCAATCCCCCAAATAGTGCCCCATATAGTAGCCATTCCCCGCCGAAAAGTGCCCCATATAGTAGCCAATCCCCCAATAGTGCCCAACAGCTCTTCTGGTGGGCCACATCTCTCACCTTCTAGCACAAGAAGCATGGTACAAAGACACTGCCTGCTTTGGATGTTCCCTGCAGATGAATGAGAGAGAAGCTGCAGGTCACATGCTGCACAGGTGGTGTTTCAGTACTGTGCTGCCTGCACCAGAAGATGTGAGAGGAGCTGCTAGGGAGTGGGACAGGTGAGTTGCGGCCCCCCCCCCCCCCCCCCCCCCCCCCCCCCCCCCCCCCAAGTTGGTTAATCAGCCTCAGAGAGCCACAGTCTTGCAGCAAGGCCTGTCAACACGGGCTGCAGAACTAAACGGTACGGTACTAAAGATTAATTGGCAGCGCTGTCGCCGCCTGCTGCTGCACTGCTAATCAGAGGCTAAGGACCGCTGTCGGACTAAAGGAGCTGCCCGCTGCCAGACAAGCTAAAGTAATGACCAAGTGTCTGCCAGCAGGGGTTCCATTTAGTTTTGAAGCAATCTGGGCAGATTGTCAGTCTGGGCCTGATTCAAAGTATTTATTAGTTAGAAATGATAATTTTTTTGTTTTTATTCAAGGTCATAACAGAGAAGGTACTCCCAAATATGCTGAAAACCTGTAAAGCAGATTGCAGATTTTTTAGCTTTCCCTTGCCCAAACTCTTGTAGACACCTGAAAGGTTTCTTTCTTTGTGTGTATTTCAATAAACTTTTGAGCAGTAAAGTTTAATGACCTCCAGCTGTAGATGTTTGGGAAGTTCCCCAGGCTCCACAGAGAAGAGATAGGCTGCATTCCCACGTTCCGTGATCCTAACGGATCACGGACGTGGAATGCACGTATCGGAGTCCCCCCGCGCCCGGACAGCATCTGCTATTAGATGCTGGGAGCGGGAGATACTGTATTCATAAGCGCCGCACTGTAACGAATCAGCCGCGCGTTGCTGTTACTACAGCGCGGCGCTTATGAATGCAGTCTCCCCTGCTCCCAGCATCTAATAGCAGATGCTGTCCGGGCGCAGGGGGACTCCGGTACATGCATTCCACGTCCGTGATCCGTCAGGGTCACGGAACGTGGGAATGCAGCCATAGTGTGAGTCTTCTGTCAAACTCTTGGATCAAAAGTTCATTGTCGTTTGAAGATATTTCGCGCAACTCGACGTGTTACACAATGGAATATGTGTCCCTACATGTAGTGATATGGCATGTTTATCCTTTTGACAGCTACCTTTTGAATAGTTTTTGTTTCATTTTGAAAGTGTTCACTGCAGCAATAATTTTAAAATAAGTAGATTTTTACAAATTTACCATCACGTGGATTGCTTTTTTTTTTTTTTTTACTCGCTTTATTCCTTTATTTATTATTTTTAGTTATCATGCTGTAAAACAAAGCTATACTTACTTTTATCCAGGTGCGGTCTCCTGAAGCTTTTTAGTCTTGTGCTGGTTGCAAAAAAAAAAAAAAGAGAGATTAAACACTTGAAGCCCTGACTGAAGTACAGAGTGTCATGGCTCAATGTGTCCATCAATCAATCCACTGTCTTTTCTGCGAGCGCTCAGATGACCAGAACAAGACCAAAAGGCTGCCTTCAGGAGACTGGACCTGCATTTCTGGTAAGTATAGCTTTATTTTAAAACAAAAAAAAAAATTAAATGTAAATGTAAAAATGTTAATTTCAAATATGCTTTCTTTCACATCTATTGTTGATTTAGATTTTTAAAGTTATAACAGTGACTATAAGTTTAAACAGGCTCGGACTTGCCCACCAGTTTGGAATGGGGGCTTACTGTAAGCCTACATTGTTACCTTATAATGCTTCCTCGGTGTCCATCTGTGGTATCTTTGGGCCCCCCACTGAACACACTCAGCCAATCACTGACTAAAGCGGGATAGCACTGCGACTAGTGATTGGTTAAGTGGGCTGTTACTTGCTGTCTGTATCAACTGGAGTCGTGGATCCACGGAAATTCTGTTAGTGATGGCGTAAGCCGCACAAGGTAGCAAAAGCTAAGGGGCCACTGGTCTTCACCTGAGCCCACTCCAAAGTGAGTTGGATTTGCTGCTTCAGAGGATCCCCAAGTCACTACCACTGGCTTGGTTTTCTAGTGGGAGTGAGCCAGGTGCAGCTGGAGACACGTGGGACAGCAATCAGGTACACAGCATGGACTCTCAGGTGTAACTCACGGGCAGAAATCATGGGCAGGATAGCAATGTAGAGGCTCCAACAGGGGGGCCAGGGCAGGGAGAGACATTTATGGGGCGTGCATTAGTGCAACAACCAATTAGGTGTGTACTGGCCCTTTAAATCTCACTGAGCCAGCGCACCAGGAGACAGAGGCGTCGTGTAGGGTCGAAGGGGAGGCAGCACTACACCCTGGTGTGTGTGCTCCGGTGTCCACATTATCAGTGGAGCAGGTGCGGAGTCACAAGTCTATCTTGGAAGTAGAGACAGAAGCGTTCAGTGGAACATGTCTCGGGGTAACGTGGTTAGGTAAGAATAGAATAATTATTAAGTTTTCTGTGAGGTCAGAAATTTGAAATGCCCAGAGAACTCCTTTAATTATCATTAAAGGTAAACTAAGAGCAGATTAGCAATCTCTAAACCTGCTATTACTTTCCATAGTGCATGGGATGCTGGGAAAAAGGTAAATTTCTTACCTTCATCCTGGTTCTCATTTTGAAGAATCTTCAGTTTAACTAGCATGTAATTAGGCAGTTTGGTGCACATGGGGTAGGATTACCACCCTCAGTGCTCCAGTCTGCCCCGACCACCCACTTCGACTCATGAATTTTGGCTTACTGCCAAAATGAACAAAAAAAAAAATACTGGATCCAAATCCATTGAATAGAGGAGCTCCATGGCAGACAAGTCTCAAATGCAACTTTGTGGCTTCCCTGGGAAACCTGTACCTCTTCACCAGCTTTTCATTCATATGGCTTATCCACCAATCCTCAGGTATCCTCCAATACGTGACCTCTTTTCTCCCCATCCTTTCCCAATCCCTTTGGACCACGCTGGCATTCCAGTTCCTCCATACAAATATTCTCCCTACACCATAAAGCATAATAGTAGGCTGATAGACCCCCATCTTTAATATATGACATATATTCCGAATAACTAGAGATGCTGTTTCTTTGTCATTTCTATGCTTGATTACTAAACATTTTATTGTACACATGCTTCTGTATTACTTAGTAAGTTATTCTCCTCCTAAAGCTGTTCTTGTCAGTACTGTTTTATATAAACCATGATGCAGAGTATTATCTGAAAATGTTTGTCCGTTTGGGGACATTTGTTTCTATTACCCCTTCTCCATTTTGTTTTTTGTACCCTTTATAAAAAAAATATAATAAAAAAAATATTGGAATTTACTGGAATTACTGGCATCACGACAATATATTCCTATAACAAAATGTTTGGTAAGCTGGATAAGGAAAGCACATCAATTATTTTTCTTTTTAATGTTTCATAAGTTCACTCTCCCACACGTTACATAGCAACATTTGACTAGTTTCAGTTTCATTTTGAAATCTTTTACCGGAACAATAATTAGAAAAATGTGTTGATTTCTACTTTGAAGCTATAAACTCAAACAGGCTGGGCTGGAATTTCCCAATGGGCCCCCGAGCTAGATTGCCCCCCCCCCCCCCCCACACTGCTATTTTCCCTTGCCTGCTTCTGGTATGTAGTGCCAGTTCTATGGCAGAGCTGTACTTCATTCTGCACATACACAGTGAAGAACTGCATAAGCTTTACATTTGGGCTTACTTAAAGGAGAAGTCCGGTGAAAATTATTTTTTTATATGTTATTACTGATGGAAAGTTATACAATTTTCTAATGTACATTAATTATGGGAAATGCTCCTATACTGCTATTTCCCTTAATTTAGTGTACCAGGAAGTGTTAGAATTCTCTCAGAAGCAGTGACGTCACGATGAAAGGTGTAATTCCTATGGAGTGTCCAGCAGGGGGCGTACTATATATATAGAAGTCAATGAGTACCATTGACTTCTATATATAGTGCGCCCCTGCTGGACACTCCATTGGAATTACAATGGATGTGTATGTAATGTAATATACAGTGTTTTTGATTGAATACATTTATGAAATACTTTGGGGAGCAAGTGTGATAGCTGACTTCCTGCCCGGCCGCCGGCACGTGTGAACGGAGAGCAGCGGCCCGGCAGGAAGTCAGCTATCACATAGAGTAAGGAAGCAGCAGGAGGGGGGGGCGGAGGGGGATGATAGCTGCAGTGATGAGCGGCTCCCCCTGCGCGGCATCGCGGCGGCGATCTCAGCCATATAACCCGGCTACTACTCTCCCATCACCTGCACATGCTATGAGCAGGTGGGGAGAGTAGTAGTTGAGAGTAGTCCACAGCGGCAGTGGCGGCAGCGGCGGGCGTTCGGTAGCGGCGGGCGGCGGGCTTACTGTGATGTACTGATTGCTTACATTTATGGAATACTTTGGGGAGCAAGGACACTTGCTCCCCAAAGTATTTCATAAATGTATTCAATCAAAAACACTGTATATTACATTACATACACATCCATTGTAATTCCAATGGAGTGTCCAGCAGGGGCGCACTATATATAGAAGTCAATGGTACTCATTGACTTCTATATATAGTGCGCCCCCTGCTGGACACTCCATAGGAATTACACCTTTCGTCGTGACGTCACTGCTTCTGAGAGAATTCTAACGCTTCCTGGTACACTAAATTAAGGGAAATAGCAGTATAGGAGCATTTCCCATAATTAATGTACATTAGAAAATTGTATAACTTTCCATCAGTAATAACATATAAAAAAATAATTTTCGCCGGACTTCTTCTTTAAGCCTACATCCACTGTAATATGTAGTACACGCTGAAGAGCTGGCAGGGCAGGGGCGATGAGACAGCACAGGAAGGAAGTTCAACATTGTCTTGTAATTATAAACTTATAGACTATGACATGTAAGACATTCATCCAAATGATGGTTACACTTTAACCTAAACTCTTGGGCCTATAGTTATGGTTGAATGGTAGATCGGCTAGCGGTGAGACCTGCCATTCCATCCCACTCCAGTATGGGTCTTGCAACCAGGTGTTTTCCCAGCCAAATACCCAGCCTCTAAATCAGTGCTGGCCCCCTTCTTGCCACCTCACTATGGAGGGCACAGCATGGGGGCATTATTTTTATGGAGGGCACAGAATAGGGGCATTATTATTATTATTATTATTATTATTATTGAGGGCACAGTATAGGGGCATTATTATTATGAACGGTACAACATAGGGGTCATTATTATTATGGAAGCCAAAGCATAGGGGGCATTATTATTATTATTATTATTATTATTATTAAGGGCACATCATTGGGCATCATTACTACAAGGGGCACATCATTACTATGAGGGGCACAGCAAGAGGGCATTATTACTATGAGGGGCATGGCAAGGAGGCATTATTATTGTATGGGGGCACAGCAGGGGGCATTATTTCTATATGGAGGGCAAAGCAGGGGATCTAACATACAGGTGAGCAACCCATATACCTACTCACTTTACTGCACACAACCCCAAACAGCAGAATTACCACTGTTTGGGAGCCTATAGGAGGAAGAAAGGAAATAATGAAGTTGCTGAAAAAGTGCGGAACCTAAGATGTCTGTCTTGCAGGTACTGAAGAGATGAATTGTAGCTGGAAGAAATCATTATGGTGGGCCAGGCCAGGCAGAAAAAAAGAGAACATGAACTCAAACAGGTACCTCGGCACTACTTGTGCTGATTTGTGCAGTGTTAGGGTACAAACCCACTTGACGTATTTGCTGCGTGAATCAGTCTTAAAAATAAGCAGGCAAAACGCAGGTTGGCTTTATACAATTGTTCTGTGTTAAAATACGCAATTTCGTATTTTTGAAGCATGAAGTTACCCCTTTTTATTTCATATTCCACAGGTGGTTTAGGACGCGGACCGCGTCCTAAACCACCTGTGGAATATGAAATAAAAATCGAGCAATATATGGACTGGTGAGTGCTTCATCCTTTATACTTCTGTTTGCAAGAAAAAAAGAGAAAGTGGCGCCTTTGAGTTAATTAAAATTTTCCATAGGGGTGCCCAGTGGTGGAAAAGGTTAGGAAACACCGCTCTTACTTATAAATCAGCTAGAATGCTATAGGAAATGAGGGAGCTAATAGAAGCGACACTAGATATCTTTATACCTTTAATCTTTCTAATAATGTTTCTTCTAGGGAGATGTATAGGCATATTGATACATACCAACATATCTTCTTTTTGGCTACCTGGAAATACAAGGAAAAAAAAACAAAAACATTATGAAATGGCTCTTTTAGAGCTGTGTTCATTTGGTTCCAACATCAATCACTCTTATGGTCCCATCTTATTTGTATCTGTGTATAAAGTCAATGGGAGCTACAGAGCTTGGCTACCTCATGCAGACTGTGGCATTTACAGAGATTGCACAGCCTCCTAGCGTTATAAGTTCTGAATCAGATCCAAGAGTGGAGCTAAAGAATTATTGGCCCTGATGCAAAGCTCAGCTTTGCCCCCTCCCTTCTATTGTTTATTTATTGCACTGCACTGTAAATTAACGTCACTGCAGCCAATGCTCAAGGCATTAATTCACGTTCCCTGGTTGACACAGGCACAGAAGCTGTGCCTGTGTCATCCCCGGTGAGTCCCGGCTGTCAGTAATACAAGCTTCTAACAGTGATAGGGGGCAGAGGGGAGGGTACAAAGCTAGAGACTTCAGCTTTTGGGATCATTTTGATCCCATAAGCTGAAGTCCAAAAATGACCTGAGCATTGATGCATCAATGACCCATGGTTGTGAAAGGGTTAATTCT
This sequence comes from Dendropsophus ebraccatus, assembly GCF_027789765.1. Lineage (NCBI taxonomy): Eukaryota > Metazoa > Chordata > Amphibia > Anura > Hylidae > Dendropsophus > Dendropsophus ebraccatus. Next base: position 26,978,977 of record NC_091465.1, read on the forward strand.
TCTGTTTGATACCACTGCATATATTGGAAAGGTTTGACAATGTCTATTTTTTCCTGTCACAGGTAAGGGCAGGATAGGACAGCTAGGCGACAATAAACATTTTCCTTTTTAAAAAACAAAACAATTTGTGTTTTTTGTTTCTCATAGTTATCTTTTCCAGCTCTTAAAAAGAGATTCTTTCTTTGTCTGGAGTCCATGGCGTGGTAGGGTTGCACGGTGCACTCTATACACTAGTAGAATAAATGGGGGGGCTGCCTAAGTTGACAAAGTATTATTATGCTGTCAGCACCAGTGGTAAGGCCCAGGTGCTTACATATTCCCTTTAAGCGCTCACCCATTTTGTGCCCACCACTCTCTTTGACTCTGACTTTATGGAATCGGCTGACATGACCCCTTTGGGTTCATGTCTGACCTTCTGCTCCCCTCTTTAGTAACCTGGAATTTTCACCAAACACTCAACGTATTACACTGGCCGATGACTAATCTAAGCGACCACCGATCTGCTAGATCAGCCCTCGCTTACTGAGCCTATTACACTGCTCCATAATCATGTAGCATGGGCTGCATGGACATTGTTGGCAATGTCTGTTTTGCCTTTGCCTAATAAGTGTAAAATAATTAACTTTATACATACCTGTCTGCGCCCCTTGATGTCCTGCTAGCTTCAGCCCACTCCCTGCAGCCGCCACTGAAGCTTCTGAGCGGGTCTCTGAAGTGACAGGCTGCTCGGCCAATCACTAGGACAGTACAGCAGCCAGTTATTGGCTAAGTGGCCTGTCACTTCAGAGATTGCCTCAGAGGCTTCATAGGTGGCTGCAGGGAATGGGCCGAAGCTAGCAGGACATGAGAGGACAAGTATGTATAAGTTTAATATTTTTTTTTTTTACATTGTCATCAGCTATGTAGCTATGTGCGCCCAGCAGCTGATGAATTTTAGGTTGGAATAAGTGGTAACAATCAATCAATGATCAATGATCATTTCATCGCTGATTATTGTCTTTATAACACAGAGCGATGATCTGCCAAATCAATCTGATTCATCCATCCAAAAGATTATTTTCTGTCCAGGTAAAAAATTACCAAAGCTAGCAGGACATCCAATTTTACCAAATTATCCATTATGTAACTTCATTGAAGGAGAAGGCCACAGATGTTACGCTTAGCACTGTTTTTCAACACCTTTGCAATAATTCATCTATGGGAGCTCATCTCCTATCCACCCTTTATTCGCAGTTGATCTCTCCGCCTGGTAAATCGAGCTATATGGTTCAATGAGAAGGGGATTTGTCAGTCTCATATTCAAATCGGGAGTTGCAGGAAATTGTAATGTTTGGCTGTGCCCAACATACACGTTACTGAATGCTAAAATTCCAGACAGGCCTAAAGCCACTCAAAAATTTGCCTTTTTTTTTAGAGGCTAAAATTGCTATTGCAACATGGAAGAAAGCAATAGTCCCCTTGAACCTAGTTAAATCCAAACTGAATTGGATTATGGTTAATGATTGTCTTCATTCTATTTTCCATGATTAAGAGGATATTTGGGTGGGACAGGAGCCATGTAGGAAGGTGCAAGGGATTTTATCTGCAAGCAATGATAATAATAATAATAATAATAATAATAATAATAATAATGTTTTTATTTGTATAGCGTCAACTGATTCCGCAGCATTTTACATAGTTTGTCAAAATCTAAATGCACCTAGCTGCATATCTTGGGTGTGGGAGGAAACTGGAGTGCCCAGAGGAAACCCATGCAAACATTGAGAGAACAAACTCTTTGCAGATGTTGCCCTTGGTGGGATTTGAACCCAGAACCCTAAAGCTGCAAGGCTACAGAGCCACCCTAAAAACTAAAAATTTATAGGCATTTTTATAAACCAAAGTGGAAGCCAAGGGTTTGATCCCATTTTTCATTATCTATCTATCTATCTATCTATCTATCTATCTATCTATCTATCTATCTATCTTTAAGCTGCCAGTCTAGATGCATGTACCTCTTGTGGAATACACTGCAAAGTATGTGTCAGGACTAGCAAATACGGACAGGACAAGAGACAGTGGGCCCTAAACTGAATCCACCCACTGACCCTGCCTGCTTTCCTCAATCGACCCTAGGCGGTCGCGGACAACCACGAAGACGATCCCTACGCTACATAAGTGAAACACTGAACAAGACGGACAAAAACGACACAATAAAGAGGAGTAAACAAGCCGGGTCAAACCACACGAGCAACGCAGTACAAAATCGCAATACAAAGAATAGTCACAAGTCAGGCGGAGGTCAGAATAACAGTAGGTCGGGCAGAAAGGAATTAGGACCGGGTTCGCAGGAGTAGACACGGGGGAGCTGGGACCAGGGGTTAACCTAATAGCCATATGCAACTGGCACTGACTTCATTTTATACTGGATCAGGAGCCCGGACCAAAGACTGATTGGTCCGGCCTCCTGAATCCAGCCACATTGCAGCTGGTGCACTGCAGGCTGAGTGGCAGAGAGATCCGTCACTCAGCCTGAGTACAACAGCACTCAGCTGCTCGGCTGGGCGACGCTTACTGATGCAAGACGCGCGGCTCCCTTGGTTAATAGGGACGCCGTCGGGTCTCCGTGACGTCACCCGGCCCTGCCGAGGAGGGCGGCGCTCCGCTCCAACCGGGACAGATGCCGCTGGAGCGCGGTCAGGTAAGTTGCTGACAGTATGTCTCCCCTCTTTTCTGTCTTGCTTTTTACTGTGGAAGATGAGGGCTACTGGATCTAAATGAAAGGAAGAAATATGCTAGTGAGTTTACACATAGTTTTACAAGTTCTGCCAGGATGACTGAATGTTTGCACATGCCCACAGGCTGTGTCATGTGTCTATACCAGGGGCTTGATGTTGGAGAGCAAATGTTAAAAGAAAAATAAACAAATTGTGGAAACTAAGTCTTAACACTCAACCTCTTCACTCCTGTCCAGCCTGGCATTTTCCTCTGCACTGCAGCTTCTATTGATCATGTGATGGTCACAAGAGGCTGCAGTGCAGCTGAAGATGCCGAGCCACACAGCCTAAAGTGAAGAGGGGTAAGTGTTTAATCCCCACGGAAGAGGTAGGGAGCACCTGTCATTTTGACAGGTGTTCTGCTGCTCTAAAGGAATCACTGATGGGGAAACTGTAGGGACAATTAGGAGGTTTCAACATGCTATTGCCCTTGTTGGGCTTGTTTTGACACACCCTCAAGTTAAAGTGAATTGATCAACTGCAACTGATGTTTCAAACTGCTGATACTGTTAGGTAGCTGTAAAGTAAGGGAGACACATGGTACCTTTTATAACTTCATCTGTGCTTCCATAACATTGAAAAATGCTAATATACTGTGCTATGTGTCAGAGAGGCTTTCCCAAGCCCCTGAATTACTGCAAGCTGGAATGCTTCCCTCTTCCATCCCCATCCCTGCTTATTTGATGCATCAGATGGAAGCTGAGTCCTAGGGACCTAACAATGTCAGCAGTTTGTAATATGAATTGCAGCTGACAGATTCACTCTAAGGCCAGGGTTACATTTTTTGTATATCTACAAGATTGATTTTTACTATCAAGCTGCAGGAGGAGTCTATCAACCCAAACACAATGTAGTGATTGACCCTATGCATGTCACATCCTTCTCTTCCTCTGTAGCCCTATCTTCCTATTATTCAGCATTTTGAACGCAATCCAACATTCAAAATCATCCTCTTTTAATTTGCTATTTCCATGAAATTATGAACAATCTGACCACTACGGAAAACATTTTTTTAACCTAAATTCTAGGGGCTTTTATTAAGCCTTCTCCACACATACTATTTTGTGGCATTTTTTGGCTTGAAAAAACAATTTTATTTTTTGCTTCAAAAGTTTTTACTATCGGCTTTCCATATTTTTTTCCACTTTTGTCAGAATTAAGGCAAAAAAAATGGGGCACAGGACTTTTCCCCAAATTTATTATACACTTCTGCCACTTTAAGACACTTTTAGGCTATGTTCACACTACGTGAACATCCGGCCGTACCGTGACCCCGGCCGGGTCACGGAACGGCCGGTCTTAGCCCAGATCATCCCGTCCGGTGATCTTTCCGGCCGCGGGGCTCTGATGCGGGCACATCAGCGTGCACCCGCATCAGAGCTTGCCATAGTACACAGTGAAGCAAGCGGCCAGAGCCACTCGCTTCACTGTGTAAACTGACAGGTCTTTCTGCGGCCGGAATTCACTGAATTCCGGACGCAGAAAACTTACATGTCAGTTTTTTCCGGCGCCACATGGGATCCCCGCCGGAGCGCATACGATGTGTATATGCTCCGGCCGGGATCCCATTGAAGATAGGCTATGTTTCCACCCCGCAAAACTACGGCCGTAGTTCTGTGGTGAGAACTACGGCCAAAGTTTTATGTAGTGTGAACATAGCCACACACTAAAAAGGTGGTGTGGTTTATGAAAAAGGGTGTGGCCTAAGATGCACCAAAAATGCACCTGAATCTGGCTGAAAATTCTAGCAGACTTCAAGCCAAATAAAAGGTGGTGTAAACTACTAGTAGACAGTCTTTAAAGGAGATTATAAAATCTGGCAGCTGGCAGGGGGGAAATTAATTACAAGTACTGACTTACCTCTCCCCGTGCCTGCAGTGAGCTGACACGCCACGACCTGGCTGTTGGACTGGCTACTCAGCCAGTCAGTGACTGGGGCAGGACCCCACTCCAGTCACTGATTGGCTGTGTGGCCAGTATATCAGCGAGAACAAGCCTTTTCCCCTGAGTTGTGATGATGGGGGAAAATGCCTTATGGCGGGGGTCCTGGGACCTCTCAACACAAGCACGGGGAGAGGTAAGTTACTAGTTGTAATCAATTTCCCCTCTGCCCTTGCCAGCTGCTGGATTTTATAATCCGCCAGACTTCACCTTTAAGTGCAACAGTTTGTTCAAACAGCCTGATAAATCTGGCACATTTAAAGATTGTCTAATCTAAGGGTACTATTACATGGAACGATAACGTCTGAATCGACCCGATTCGATCGATTATCGTTCCATGTAATAAATACAATGATCAGCCGATGACAACGATCATCGGCTGATCGTTGATATAGGTTCTGACCTATTTTTGGCAGGCGCCGGTGTGTAATAGCGGTGCGCGGGCGCCGACTAACGATATACATTACCCATCCACGTTCCAGGGCTGCGGTCTTCTTCTCCCCGGGTCCCGTCTGTGATTGGCTGACGGGGAGAAGAAGACTGCAGTAGCAGCCCTGGAACGTGGATGGGTAATGTATATAGTTATGCAAGGGCTGCAAGGACATCGTTACTTGTTTAACGATTATTGGGCCCAGTAAACGAGCGGCGATCTAGCAGATCGCTGCTTGTTTACAGGTATTATCGGGCCCTGCTCGGCCCGTGTAATACCACCCTAAGTTTGGACTTTACAAATGTCCGCCCTAGTCTTCCTCCACTTGATGCAATACTTCTGGCAGTGTATTTCTCTTGTAGATACAGTAGGTAGAGATATCATTTCGTAGAACAATAGTGGAAAATTTGGGAATTAACTGGAATTACCGCCAACAAGGCAATAGTTCTCAGGAAGGAAATGATTAGGAAAAGGCATGTCCTGACAATGATAAAATTCATGAGAAAGAAATAAATAGAAAAGACAGTCATGATTCTATGGTTTTACTTTTCAGGACATACTGTAATTTAAAAGATCTGGTCCTTGAAAGGTGTTAAAATTAAATAAAGCGTACCTATCATTCTGCAATCGAGGCAAGATACACTGAAAAAGTCCTGTCCGGTAGCCAAAGTCATCATGGTCCATGTAGCAACCATATGTATTTACATTGCAGCATATGTCCAATGCATCAGGAAGTGCAGCATGTAACCCTACAGGACAACTCTGAAATGTAGGAGGAAGAAGAGAAAATTGTGGAATAAAAAACTACATGCATGCTGCTGTGGCTAAAATACAGACAAAAAATGTTTTCTAAGAAGCTTTTTTTATATATATATATATCTATAGAAATATCTATATCATGTATACAGGGAATGTAAACAGTAAGTCTTAAAGGACAATTCCGGCCAAAAGTATTTTTTAATATGTTATTACTTATGGAAAGTTAGACAAATTCCTAATGTACATTAATTATGAGAAATGCACATATAGTGGTACCTTGGTTTAAGAGCGTTTTGGTTTAAGAGCTCACAGTTTTTCAAAATTGTGACTTGGTTTAAGAGCATTGCTTTGGTTTAAGAGCTCCCTGTACTGGGTGGGAGGGGGAGTGGGAGAGGGGTATGGTCTGCATAGCGGGGTCTACAGCCCTGTACTCTGACGCAGGAAGTCTCTCTCACCTTCCAAATCATAGCAGATACACTTCAGGCTGGGGCTTACATCAGGGGACAGGACGGTGGAGGTAATCTCTCCATAGCTGTAACCCCTCTCTCCCCGGACAGAGAGTGCTGCTATACTGTGCCCACATCTGCCCTGCTCATTCCTTCATGCTCCCTGCAGTCTCTGTCAGCCCTTGTTTTTCCCATCCTCTTCATTACTGTACAGTAACTTATAATATCACATATTCTGTTGTTTCTGATTGTTTGTTTCATTTGTTTTACATGTTATTCAGAATAATAAATCATTATTTTTGGGGCGTGGAACCAATTGTCTGCACTTATGGGAAAATTTGCTTTGGTTTAAGAGTGGATTTGGATTACAAGCACGGTCCCGGAACGAATTATGCTCGTCATCCAAGGCACCACTGTATTTAGTATTTCCCTTAATTTAGTAGATCATGGAGTGCTCAAATTCTCTTAAAAACCATGATGTCACAACTATGATGTCTTTGCTCCCCAAATTATTCCATAAACATAGTCCATCAGTAAAGGGTAGTTTTGACATTACAGTACATCTTCCATAGATTTCAATACAGTCCATAGACTTCAACATATACTGCGCCCCATGCTGGACACTCCATAGGAATTACATCTGATTCGTGATGTCACTGTTTTTGAGAGAATTTGAACACTCCATGCTCTACAAAATTAAGGGAAATAGCAGTATATGTGCATTTCCCAAAATTTATGTACATTAGGAATTTGACTAACTTTCCATAGGTAACAACAAATTAAAAAATACTTTTGGCTGAAATTCTTCTTTAACATTAGCAGGTTGCTGTTGCAAATTTCAGATTTTGTCTGTATTTTAACCACAGAAACGTGCATCCTGCACAGTGTGAACAGTGGTATTGGAGTGCTGGCCATTTTGTTTGCTTTTTGTGTTGTATGGGGGGGGGAGGCTATTTCCTTTTGGCTTGCACTCCACCCATCTAGCTAGTTTTGTCAATGTCTACGAGACTAGATAGACAAAATTAGCGGCCGGCTGGGGAGTCTGCTGCTGCATCTTCTCCACACCTATATGTCCTGATCTGAGAGGGTCTTAGCAGTGAGACCTGCTGTGATTAATAACTTTTGACATGTCTGATACCTTGTCTCTCTCTTTGTTTGTATACACAGCAGCATGCAACCTGCACAGTGTAAACAGTGGTGTTTGAGTGCTGGCTGTTTTTTTTTTTTAATGTCTGATGACATGTCAAAGATTTTTATTTTTTTTATTTTTTACAGGTACTCTTTGAGTTTGTAAAGTTGCACCTGAACAAGTCACATGACCTTTGGAACAACGTTTTTTTGGACAGACAAAACAAAAGTGGAAATGTTTGGCTATAATGGCCAGAACCACATTTGTTGAAAACCAAACACAGCAACTCAACACAAACACTATACATCGACTGTTAAAGTGACTCTGCACCCACAATCTGCAACCACCCCCCAAAAAAAATAAAAAAAACAATTGTACCATCAGATAGCTGCTTTTAATCTAAGATCTGCCCTAGGGTCATTTCAGCATGTGATGCAGTTATTGTCCTAAAAAACAACTTTTGGCAAGCGGAAATACCATCAGGTACATCCTCTTTAACATAACCCACGGATAGGACGGCGGCGTCACGGAGAAGCATTTTTTGAACCGCGGCCCGGTTCCCGTGTAGGGCCGGCCTCCAGTGCTTCAGCCCCGGCCCGGAACCCATGGATAGAACAGCGCCGTACACGGGAACTGGGCTGCGGTTCAAAAAACGGACTGCGGCACCGGCTTCCCCGTGACGGCGCCGTTCTATCTGTGGGTCATAATAAAGAGGATGTACCTGATTGCACCGCCTCTACGTTCCTCCTCCCCGCCCTCTTCACCATTAGGAATGCCCCTGGGCAGCATTTCTCCTATTCATCACCTGTCTGAACACTGCACATGTGCAGTGTTCAGACAAGTGGTGATTGAATTTTATATTATAATGTCCGATCGCGCTCCTACTATGTTATAACAAAATATATATATATATATATATATATATATATTTATCAGAAATCAGAAAAACGGCTCTCAGTGGGTGTAGTCACTGTTGTTAGTGCTAGTGCAATACAGGTGGTATGTTCTCACTCACCCTCACACAATGATTGCACTTTTAGTTCCAATAGATCTGAATATGCAGTATGGAGTTGAATTCGTGGTACCAATGTCCAAAGAGTATGATATCGATCCTCAGACACTTGTTGCTGGAGGAGCACTTCCCAGCCGGTGACGTTGCTCAGCTATCCAGTCCTTTTCACTTGCAAAGTAAGTCTCTCAGAGCTCTGTGTGATGTCACATTAGCTACGGAATCCTGGAAGGATTAGAATACCTTCAAAATGTTTCGAGGGGTATGCCCCTCTTGACTACGTATGACACCGGCCGTTCTGTGGCCCAGCAAGGTCACAGAATGGCCGGTGGCAGTGAAGTTTATCCCGGCGGGTACTGCAGTACCAGCCAGGATAAACTTTAATTCTATTCAATTGGTATCCGTGTTCGTCCGCATCCCAATTCACCATTGAACACAATGGAGAGTGCGGCCATAGCCTTAAACCAAACATTTGTCCATAATCACTATACTTTGACTTCAGAACTTCCAGGATCTGGTATGTAGACATTCTAGACCTCAGTATTCTTCTTTGTTATTTGTATAACTTCTGGGAACCAAAACCAATTACTTCCATTGCTTAAAAAAAAACTAAAAACTAAATTTTTCTGGAAATGATGACATGGCCCTTAATGAATTCTGATTTCATCATCATCGAGCCTGTTTGAGATTACAGGGAAAGACGAAAGGATATGAGCAAGATCTCTGGTTAGTTGGGACTTTTTTCCACAGCTGCCTTAACTTTTACTTCAAAAAGTGTTGATCTACCCTATTAACAATCACGATGTGGGGTGTGTTCCAGGCTGGACATGTCTTTATTGGTTGGCACCATTGTCCTAGGGGGCTGGAACTTGTAAACAATATACAAGCACAAAGCAAAACTGAAAACTTAAGTAGACCCTGCAGATTCCTGAGGGATAGGATTTTTGGGAACAACAGAAGGTACGGTTTAATTTTACATTGACTCTTGTCTATAAACTGTATTTATGTAATACGAATATATAGAAATATCTTGTCTTGCATTTCTCTAATACACAGAACAGAGTAAATCTATATTATCAAAGTGCTGTATCAATTCCCCCTATAAGTGATGCTTAGTCTATCGCCCAATTACCACAGAGTTTTATCCCAAATAAATAGATGCTATAGAACACAAAAGTTATTTATTTGACTAGCAAAGGACCGACTTGCACAAAATATTTTATATTTAGAAAATTATCCCCATACTTTTGACTCAAAATGAGGGTCTTCCAAATATACAGTCAGAAACAAAAATTGTGTAAACATATCTTTCAGTTTGTATCATTTTGGCCACATTTTGGGTGCATTTGTTTGTGCAATATTAGTGCTTTATCTATATAATGAGTTAAAAATTATTTATTTTTAACCTATGTCGGTGGACAGCATAGGCAAATACCAAACTGAGAGGAAGGGGTTAACACACAGTTCTTATCTCTGCTTTTGTTAGTGCAACCTCTTGTTTTAGGACTTTACTCCCTTGACCTCTAACCAGTATGACACACCTCTCCTCCTGTCAGTGCTGCCACATAGACCTCCATAAACTGCTGAATATTGGAGCTGAATTTTAGCGGGTGAGGCATACGCGATCAAACTTAACATGGTTATAAGAGAGCTTTATACCCCCGTTCTCCCCAGAGGGTGCGTTCCCACTAAGGGATAGGCGAGGAATTGAAGAGGAAAGTTTTCTGCCTGAAATTTGAGTGGAATTTGAGAGGAATCTCAGCGGAATTGAAACAGAATTTAAGCCCCCATTCACTTCTATAGGATTCCTCTAGCAGAATCCGTCCAAAAAATTGGTTTGGATTTTTTGGATCCAACCCAATTCTTCAGGTGGATTCACACTACGGAATCCGGGCGGATAACCTGCCGCAGATTCTGTCACTCGCGCCTGTGTGCATCTCCGCCTATGCTGTATACTCCATTCTGTGGTTTGGCGAATTCTGCCATCTGTCTAAAGATTTGACATGTCAATTCTTTGGGCGATTGTGGGATTTGCCCGACCATAGAATGGAGTCTATTGCATGGGCGGAGATCCGCGCAAGCTACGGAATTCGCGGTGGGTTATCCAACAGGATTCCGTAGTGTAAACCCACCCTTTGGGCAAAAAGCAGATCTGAATTCGAAATTATGCAGTGTGAACAACAGAGCGGAAATTCCATTGAACACAATGGGACATTGCTCTGATCATATTTTACGGGAGGAATTTCAAGTGGAAATTAATAGCGGATTCCTCTTCAATTCCTCGCCCATTCCTCAGTGTGAACGCATCCATACACAGGAAAGTTTCGCTGAAAGGTCCTTTGTTCTTTTGGCGGAAGGGTGGAGTAACCATAGCCAGACTGCTCTGGTGGCAGCTTATCTCTCTGAGCTGAAGAGCTCTTCTAGCTTCTCCAAGTTCTCTAAGTGGAACGTTGTCAGCACCGAAGAGAGAGTAACCGCAAGATAGTGGCTTGTGTCAGTAGAGTGATCATGAACCAATCTGGTGGCTGCACTGCAGGGAAGTGTCCAAGTTAGGACGTGCTGTGGGATTAATTCCCATTGCCGATCAGAGGAACAACAACCTGTGAGTACTGCACATGTATTCCATAGACCTATTAACCACTAAATTCTCTATCACTTCCACTATGCTCACTATCTCTATATACTGTATATGCTAATATTTTGTTTACATACCTAGCCCCCACCCATTCCCCCAGTGGACTTTGTTCACATTAGCACCCATCCTTCCATCACCCGTGGACTGTTCACACTTACTCTTTACATTCTCGAACATTATCATCATCTTCTTTGTCTCTGCAAGGTGCAGCACAGAGACCGCTCTCATAAGTCACTTAAAGGGGTACTCCAGTGATTTTTTTTTAACTGGTTTCAGAATTTTATATTGATTTGTAAATTACAAAGTACTTATCATCTGCTTTATGGCCTGCAGGAATTGGTGGATTCTTTACAGTGTGACACTATGCTGACATCTCTGTCCCAGACAGGAACTGTTCTGAGCAGTAGGAAATCCCCATAGAAAACCTCTCCTGCTCTGGACAGTTCCTGTCTCGGACAGAAGTGGCAGCAGAGAGCACTGTGTCAGGGAGCGTGCACACTACGGAATTGTCGCGTATAACCCGCGGCGTATTCCATCGCTCGTCCCCGAATCCGCGTTCCGTTGAATTGACATGTCAATTCTTTCGGCGGAACACGGAATACGCCTGTGCATAGAATAGTGTCTATGGCACGGACGGAAAAGCGCGCTGCCGCGTGCGGGGACAAGCGACGGAATACGCCACGGGTTATACGCAGCAATTCCATAGTGTGCACGCACCCTCAGACTGAAAAGAATACACCACTTCCTGCAGGACAAACAGAAGCTGATAAGACTGGGAAGACTTGAGATCCTTAAATAACTAAATTAAATTACAAATCTATATAACTTTCTAAAGCCACTTGATTTGAAAGAAAAATATTTTCACTGGAGTACCCCTTTAATGATATACTATCTCTTACTATTCTCCTTCTTTTAGTCGGGGCGGGGGGGGGGGGGAAATCTCTCAAAACCCTGGTTCTTAATCTTTCACTAACAACTTCTTCTCTTCACCTGCCTCTTATACAAACTCTCATAACCTGGTTAGGATTCCCTGCATGCCAGATCCTGTCTCCATTAGCTGCACTCTTTGGAACTCTCGGTCTGTCTGTAACAAACTCACAGAAATTCATGTGCATCACAACCTCTCAACCTGCTGGCTCTCGTGGAGGCATGGCTACAGGAGTTGGAAACAGCCTCATCCACTGCTATAATCTATGGTGGCTTACACTTTCCCCATACCCCTAGATCTGAGAATAGGCATGGTGGAAGAGTGGGTGTACTTCTCTCCCCAGACTGCACTTTCCAGGTCCCCCTGTACCCTCTCTATCATTCTCCTCTTTTGAGGTTCACACCATAAGACTCTTACAGCTATTTTCCCTGAGAATCGCAGTCATCTATTCTCTACCTGACTTCCCTAGTTTCTATCTTCTGACATTCCTGATCCCATCAGGGGGGATTTTAACATTGGCCTCTCATTTTATTTCTCTAACCTCCTACTTTGGCCTCCCTCGGCTTTCTGATTCTCCAATCCACAAGGGTGGAAATACCCTGGACCTGGTCTTCTCCAGACTTTGTCCAGTCTCTCACTTTTCTTACTCTTCCACTAAGTTCTCCACAACCTTCTCTCTTTATCGTTTACAAATTCCCATCCTCCTCCTGAAACCCCAAACTCACTTGTGGTGATCCACCGGATGATGTTATTACTGGTGGTTGTGTCAGCTCAGCCAAAGGTGGTATTGTTGTGACGCCAGTGCTTGAGTGCTTGTCCAGAACACAGGTGTGATGTTTGTACCTGCTTTGTTTTGTGTGGCTGGCTGTGTTCCTCAAAGTGACCTGCCGGGTTGTAGTGGGTCCCTTAAGCTCTTGTCACGGTAGTCCTGAGTGGCAACTGACCCACCTAGACTATCGGTACCGCCAAAACAGGGAAAAATAACCCAAGGTGTCTGGCTTGTACGTGTATGGGTGCTGATGCGGATAAAGTATGACAGAGTCCCAATGATATAAAAAATAGTACAGACTTACTGTTAAGTTTTAAGCAATACAATACACTTCTGTAGAATAGATAAATCTTCAAATAGACTTTAGCGTTTAGACTGGTTGTACTTGAGGAGGTGCTTAGAGAAGAAGAGTAAAAGAGAGGTAGTTGTAGCAGTGCTTGAAGAGTTGAGAAGAGAAGAGTTTGTCGAAAGAGCCCCAACCCAATATAGCAATGTACTCTGCCGGAACTTGTAGAAATACTTTAGAGTGAAATACTTGTTCTTGTACCTTTGTTACTTGTTCTTGTACCTGTGTTTAGACAATGTATGACCATCTTCTGCCCTTCAGTTTTGAGCTACTCGTCCTAATAGGGTTATACAAGCCCCAGCCGTGGCAATCTGGGCTTATTTAAGTGTCCGGGGGTTTCCCAGTTACCTGCACTGCTAGATAGGATACGTAGACCTCTTTCAGTAGCTTTGTCCTATCCAGGCTAGTTCCTCTTGTGTTCAAGATACTGACTCTTCTCTTCTTAAAGTGTTTAGCACTGCATAGTAGAACTAGTTGCTTGCTTAGAGAAAATCTTTAACTTTACTTCCATCTGAGCTTGGTTCCCATCAGGGGTCCTGCCAGCAGCCAGGCCCTGGCTGGACAACAGCAGGAACTGTTGTCTTGTATGTCCTCTCTCTGTGAGAATCTAACTAGAACTAACTGTGCACTTCCTTCACCAAGTAACTACTGCCTACAGGGGCCTAAGTCAACTACCCTGTGAGTGGTGGGAATGAGTGTGTGCATAAGAAAGGAGAAAGATAATAGGTCAGAAGAAGAAAGCACCCCCTATTGGTCAAGAATAATACATGGCTTACAATAAAACATGAACCCATGACCTTCCTCAGCTGTGCAATACATAGGAATACAAATACTGACATCTAGTGGTGAAACTGTAAAGTACCCTTCATCCCCACTTAACCAGAATAGAGGAAGCTTTTTGAGAGGTGCACAGGAGAGATACAAAACCACCTGTGGTGGGACACTACACACTCACATACAGAAATCTATGTAATATCAACACCCAAGAACTCCTAGACACCTAACAGTCATCATTGCCTGCTTTGTCTTAACTATAATGCCCTAATCTGGCTGCCAAACACTGCCATGACACCTTCAAAACCACCCTGGACAAACTTGCACCCCTCATAACCCAAACAGCCTGACTCAGATGGCCACAACCCTGGCACACACCTAGAACTACTCTCTTGTTGACCCCCTTTAATCTGCTTTCCACACTTTTTATTCTATAGAAACTGCCCTTACTAAAGTGATCTCCTCACCGTCAAATCTAAAGGCGATCACTCTCTATTAATTCTCTTGGATCTTTCTGCAGCTTTTGACACTGTAGACCACCAGCTCCTCCTCTCCATGCTCTGCACTATCGTCCTCAAGGACTCCCATAGATCTCCATCTATGTGTCAGGACAGGGGAGGCAGGGACAAGACATGACAGTGAGCCCTAATGCTGAACCCACCAACTGTCCCTACCTACTTGCCTCAACCGGCCCTAGGCGGCCGTGGAAAACCACGAAGACATTCCCTGTGCTAGATACGTGCACACAGAACAAGACATACAAACAAACACAATATGGGATAGTCAAACAGGCAAGGTCAGAACCAAACAGGCTGCGCAATACAGAATCAAGTAACAATCGGATAGTCAAAAGTCAAGCCAGAGGTCAGGTAACGAAGTCGAGCAAACAGAGAGAGTTAGGACGGGGATCGCAGGAATAGACAGGGGGAACTGGGACCAGAGTATGAAACTTAATAGCCAGCGCTGGAAGACAACCTCAGCTTCCTTTTATGCTGACCAAGAGCCCGGTCCGCATCTCCATTGGACTGGCACTCTGATCTTCCAGGTTGCATACAGGCAGATAAACCAATCACGCAGACTACTCAGCTGCATAATAAAGTCCAGCAGAACTCAGCTTAACTACTGAATTGCCAGACGCTGAGAAGCAATCGGATGTGGCACACAAAAGCAAACACCAGGCCCAGTTCACACCAGGCTACTGCACATTCCTGACACTATGTTTACAGTGTAACCATAACTATAACCCCTAGACAGCAAGCTTGCTGCCTTGGGGTATTGTTTGACTCTGATCTGTACTTCACCCCACATTTAATCCCTTTCTTGTTCTTCTCACATGCACCCCCCCATACAAACATACAAGCACTCAAAGCACTTAGACTTCTACATACAGGCATTGGTCGGTGACTGGTTTACTTACTCTGCTACCAGCATTAACCTATTTATAAACAGCAATGAAGCACTTTTGCCCCTCTGCCTTTTGTCCCTAACCCTGTCCTTATAGTCTGTAAGATCTTTTGTGAGCTGCGCTGTCACTCCTCATGTTTGACTTAATGACTACATGTGTATATCTGATTTTGTCTATGTATGTACCCCCCAGAATTGTAGTGCTGTGGAATATATAGGTGCTATATAGATGAAAATTATTGTTGCTGTTATTATTATTATTATTATTATTAATAATACAGGGTCGTCACTTTGTCACATGTCGCTTACTTGGTTGGGTTTAAGAATGGAGCCTCTAGAAATGCAGGAGGACGTTCCAAAGAATGGATCCAGCCAGACGTCAAGTGAAGTATCAAATGAGGTAAAAGACCCTGGTAGAAAAGAGGTAAGGGCAATACAGTAAGTAGGGCTGTTTAATCACAACACTGGTATAGGTACACTAAAAAAGTCGTCTGATACAAATGATTCTTTACTACCTTAAAAATATGCTAATATTAACAACAATGATAATTCTACTAATGTTACTGGCAATGTTGAGCAAAGGGTAGGAGGTAGTCCGGCTGTTCCCCCAACAGCAGCTGCTCCACCAAGGAGCTATGTTAGAGACATGGTCTGAGAGCCTTACCAGAGGGAAATAGTTACATAGTTATTAAGGTTGAAAAAAAGATAAGAGTCAATAAAGTTAAACCTATAACCCTACCGTGTTGATCCAGAGGAAGGCAAAAACCCTCATTAGGTAGATTCCTACAGCCCCATCACAGGGAGGAAAAGTTCCTTCCTGACTCCACTATGACAATGAGAACAAATTCCTGGATCAACATCCTATCACATGAAATCTACTGCCCATAACTTGTAATATTATATTTATCAAACTTTTTTGAACTTTATTGAACTTTTTCAGTCAATCAGCCATAACAACATCATGTGGTAGAGAGTGAGGAGGCGGTTTGGTCTCTTCTGACATCCAGACAGGATAGTGGTTGTAGGAATGTGATTTGGAGAGGTAGTGATACATGCCTATAACGGGGAAAAGATGTGAATGTTGTGTATCTAGGCTTTTCAAAGTGCATTTGATCCTGTACCACATAAAAGGTTGGTCCATAAAATTAGGATTCTGGGACTAAGAGAGAACAGTAGGCAAGTGGGTTTTCTCCTGTATGTAGGATCCCCTGCTACACCCTCCATATAGTAAGAATTTCCCCCTAATGTGCCTCCATATAGTAAGAATTCCCCTTTCTGTGCCCCTGCTTTGCCCCTCTATATAGTAACAATGTCCCCTGCTGTGCCCCTCCATATAGTAACAATGTCCCCTGCTGTGCCCTCTATATAGTAACAATGTCCCCTGCTGTGCCCCTCCTTTTATTAAAAATGCCTCCCTGTTGTGCACGTCCACATAGTAAACTGCCCCATGCTGTACCCCCACAGTAATAATGCCCCCTGCTGTGCAAACCCACAAGTAAAATGCCCCTGCTGTGCATCAAACATAGTAAAATGCCCTCTGCTGTGCCCCTCATAGTAATGATGTCCCCTGCTGTGTACACCTAAAAAGTAAAATGCCCCCTGCTGTGTCCCCATAGTAATGACACCCCATAATAAAATGCCCCCTGCTGTGGCCATAGTAATGATGCCCCTGATGTACACCCCTAAATAGTAAGATGTACCTTCATGTGGACCCCTAAGTAATAAAATACCCCCTGCTGTGCACCCCACTTAGTAAAATGCCCCCTGCTGTACACCCCTAAAAAGTTAAGTGCCCCCAAAAAGTAAAGTGAGAATGAAGGGAGTATCAGGATACTCAAAACAAGAGTGCGTGGCACCTCGGTTGCGAGTCTCAAAACACGGGATAGCCAGATACCTCTAGCCTGTTGCCACAGGGTGCCTCCATGATGGGGAGAGCACCACACCACCCTGATAGATAGCCCCTTAAGTCCCACTCGGTTGCGAGTATTGGAACATAAATAGGGAAACAACAGGGTGGCCCCTTTTTGTCAACATCTAACTCAAGGTGTGAGTATTGCAATCATGACAAGGGCTTGCCAAGGCAGGCATCCACCCACAGACAGCCGTTTCGAGGTATTTGCCCCTCGTCAGTGTGGAGCAGGATTCTAGCTGGCTGTTTTTTTTCCACTGATCTCCTTGAGTTCAGTGATTACTGTGTTTTGTTAGTATCAGGATACTGACAGCTTTCTTTCATCCATTCTCTGTACTTTAATTGTAAGCCCGAATAGCCCTTTTTGCATATTGAGGGGAAAGGAATAAGATGGAAGTCATGCATGGGACCAGAAATTAGATGGGGAGCCAGGCTGGGGTTGAGGAATGAGAGAGTAAGCACAATACTCCAGACCCTGAATGTGATGGTGTACTATACTGGAGACCAGTCATTTAGCACATAATAAAAAAACATAATTTGGGTGTATTTTTTGTATTTGAGTGCTGTACATGCCGACTTCATTAGATACCGGCATTCAGTATTCTTTTTTTCTTTGAAACAACCTACCACATAAAAAAAAGACTTTACACAAATATTTAAGTAGTTGATAGAGTTTTCACTGTATACAAATTATGGCCCAGATTAACCAAAGGGTGTAAACTGCCCACAGCAACCAATCACAGCACAGCTTTCAGCTCTGGTAAAGTGATAGAGAAGCTGTGATTGGTTGCTGTGGGCAGTTTGTACCAGTCTATATTTACACCCTTTGATAAATCACCCCCTATGTATTTTAAAGCATAAGGACTTTATACATATATTTTCATATATAAATTTTTATATGTAACTTCTGCCTCTCTCTTAACAGAATACAACTGAAATGAGCGAAAAAGAAAAGAAATGGAGGAAACTGTTAATCATCGTCAGTTATATATTCTTCACAGTTCATGGAGTAATGATGGTGTACGTAGTGGAGGACATAATGAGAGACAAGAACTACTGGGCTCTTCTCACTGGAGTCATTCTCATGATCATTTATGGGATTCTCAGATATCAGGAGAAGATTAAGATGGATTTTCTGAAATATAAATGGTAATATGGTCTACAAGTACTTGATTTTAAAGAGTAGAATGTAAGGCGGTTTTCCAGCCTTAAAAAGTTGCAAATTCATTTGCAAGCACAGGTTAGCAACTTATTTTTATTTTTGAGCCAGTTATGTTGGGAAAAAGAAAACGGGGCATAACGGCGGGAGGGGGCATTGTTATTACTCTGGCGCATAGACACAGAGGCATCAAATTTAAACAGTTGTGCCACTAACTCTGGCACAGCCGTGCAAAAAATGCTGGTCAGGTGTAAATCTGCCCACTGTTCTTATATTAAAGACTGATGTATGGAGTGTATAGGTATATTTCTTTGTTTTGACATTCATGGGACCTGTTTATTAATTTTAATGTTCTAAGCCACTAAAGGGGCCCATTTATCAATTTGCCCTTTTTTTTGCGTATGTCTAATTTGAAATATCCCTGGTTTTCCACCACTGGATTTAAAAGACACACATCTCTTCAGAAATCCAGCGTAGCAAGTGCTGTGTATCTTGGAGCTTTTGCCCTATTCTAGGAGAAAACTTTTATAAATTTTGTGCGTGAGAAGGAGTGTCCAATCCCCGCAATGCTGTACACCCTCCCCCCTCATATGGTGCACAAGGTGCAAAAAAAGAAAAAAAAAAAAAGACCACAGTGTTTCTACATGGGGGGGGGGGGTCCTTGCACAAACATTTGCGCTTTTTTCCAAGTTTGCGCTTGGTGCAGACTTTGATAAATGTGCCGACTGCTCAAAACTCCTTATTGATGTTGTTGTGCAGTAAGGGTCAGGAGTCTTGGGAGTCCTATTCAAATGATTAGTGGGAACCCCAGTTTGCTAATACATTTTGCTATTACTTTCTATATCCAGCTGTAGTATCCTTTAAAGTTATTTATATTTTTGGACAATCAATTATGTGTATGCTCTACCTAGATAGTATGATGTAGCCAAAGACTTTGAGTGCATTACCTCTCTTATACACCAAAGGAAGCTAACAGCAACCATATTGTGTCGATGTGGTAAGCTTCTAACAAAGTATAAGTGTCCCACAAAAATGAGGCATGTGCCCAGTGTATGAGATCATAGTTAATTATATCTACTGAAACATCTGGAGATTGAGATACAAGCCCCAGTGATGGTGAGACACATAAGACACACACTCAAGAGACTGTACAGTAATATATAACAATAGGCTGAATATATGGGAAAGATTGTCATAAGAACAATTAAGAAGCCATCCTCTAGAAGAACGCTACAAAAATCGCAATAATGTGAATAAAAACCAACACGACTGCTATCCCGATACAAAAGCCTGATCCAGTCCAAAGAATCCAGTCTAACAATGCAAAAACGCTACAGATAAATCCATAATGGGATTTTGAAAAACCAATTTACATATTTAAACTGCAGATTCAAAGCAAAAGGGAACATTTTGCTATAATCTACTGAGGAGATTATATACATGAACTGTTAAGATATCATGTAAGGAATGCGCAGTGAGCCTGGTGTGAACTGGGCCTGTTTTTACCTTTTGTCTGACACACCTGCTTTCCTTTCAGCCTCCTGGTAATGCAGGAATTACACTACTCACTGCTAGCCTTGATCGCTGCAGCTAAGCAGTGTTTTTTGATTGACACATGCCTCTGCCTGTCCGGAACCTTGAGGATCAGAGCGCCGGTCCAATGGGGATCTTTATAAATGAAAGCAGAGCCAGTTGCTTCCCTGCTGGCAATTAAGGATATTCCTGAGATCCCTCTTTCTAATTCCTTGTTTGCTAGACTTGTTACCTGATGTCCCGCTTTACCTCCTGACTATCCGTTTGATACCTGATTTTGTACTGCATTGCCCGTTTGGTTCTGACTTGGCTTGTTGACTCTCCCTTGTTGTGTTTGTCTGTCTGTCTAGTTCTGTGTTTCACTTATATAGTGTAGGGCACGTCTTCGTGGTTGTCCACGGCTGCCTACGGCCGATTGAGGCAAGTAGGGTGGGACAGTTGGTGGGTTCAGGCTTAGGGCCCACTGTCTCGTCTTGTCCCTACCTCCCCGCCCTGACATATCGTGTTTTTCCCACCGATCCGGATTGATGCATCAGAGCAGCTCAAAGACAGCGCACAGAAGTGCACGCTTACACCAGCCAGGCAGTGCACCATACCACCCCGGACGGGCTAAGAGCTCTCCACAATGTAAACTAACTCTCAACTTAAAGCAAGGAGGAAAACCAAGATTACCGACCAGAACAAAAATCAGTACAACAGAGAGCTGGCAAGGAGATTTTTTTAAGGCTAGAGAGACAAGGACAAGAGAGTGAACCCTGAAACTTGCCCCAACCAATGTCCCTGCCTACTTGCCACGGATGACCCTAAACGGTCACGGACAACCACAGAGTAGGTTCCTACACTGAGTAGATGAACACACAAAACGTAGACAGACAAACAAAACACAATGGAGGATAGTCAA
This sequence comes from Dendropsophus ebraccatus, assembly GCF_027789765.1. Lineage (NCBI taxonomy): Eukaryota > Metazoa > Chordata > Amphibia > Anura > Hylidae > Dendropsophus > Dendropsophus ebraccatus. The sequence goes on from NC_091465.1 coordinate 26,999,805, forward strand.
CTAGCCGAGTCAAAACCAAACGGACATCGCAGTAAAAAATCAGAAAGAGAGCGGATAGTCAGATGTCAAGCAAGAGGTCAGAACACGGGCAGAGCAATAGGAAGGGTATTAGGACAGGGAACGCTAGGAAAGGAGCAGGGGAGCTGGGACTAGTGTGAACTAATAGCCAGCAGGGAAATGAGGATCTGACTGCTTTTTATCCAGGATCAGAGACTAGGTCCAGCAGCTGATTGGAGCAGCCCTGATTCCAGCACCAAGTTCAGCTGAGCAGACCTAGCAGTGCAGTAACCCCTGCACCGCCAGAAGTCTGACAGGCAAGGCAGGTGTGGCTGAAAAGTAAAACACAATTCAGACACAATTCATTCAGTGCAATCACAGATAGAAACTCAGCGCTTCCTCGGCAGCCCGGCATGGACCGAGGAGCGCAAAGTCACATTCACAGAGATGGTGAAAGGTGGTGTAATCTGAATGTCACTCTATGCTGTGATTTAGAACAACGCCGACCACTGCAGGATACAGGATCCATTCTGCCACTACAGGATGCAGGATATCTTTTGATCTCCGCTAGGAGGACTGCTTGTAGGCTTATTATTGGTGCTCAGTACTCATAACTTGCACTAACCATTGGCTATATGCCCCTCCTGGCCACTGCCCTCTGGGACATATACTCCGCAGGTCCATCTGTAATGGGTAACAGTGAGAAAAACTGCCACAAGCAGTCCTCTATGTACATTTACACCACGGTATAACCGATACAGGGACTGTGGTGTTTTGTATTTTCTGCTGTACCTTGCTTTGTTGCCTCATTAGCCCCTGATGACGTCACACCAAATTAGTGACAGAAACGCGTAGGGTGAGGTGTAGGGCATTACGGACACTCCCCTGTGGAAATAGTCGACTGACGAGCAGTGGCTATACAGCCTAGTTGGTGTCTGATCTGATACACAGGGATGTGTTTGGTGTTTATACTATGAGTGAGCTATTCCACGTATATCTTGCTCTTGTTCTTTGAGGCTAAGTTGTCTGACATTGATCTATGCTCATTGACAAGTAGCATACTGATATCAGTGGGACATAGGCCACTCTAGGAGATTTTCATTTAACACTTTTGTAATTGTTTTGGAAAATTCTATTTGTGGATCATATTTTATTCGAATATTATTAAAAGTTATATTTTAAGCTATACCTTCTAATTTTCTCATATCTTGTATATTGGCAAAGGTTCTAATCATACATACTGGTAGGTGTACCTGATTTACACTACTTATTGATTAACCCCTTAAGGTCCAAGCCAATTTTCGTTTTTGCGCTTTTGCTTTTTCCATTTTATGTTTAAAAGTCCATAGCGCTTGCATTTTTTCACCTAGAGACTTATATGAGTGCTTATTTTTTGCGAAACCAATTGTACTTTGCAATTACAGGCATAATTTTTCCATAAAATATGTTGTGAAACCGGAAAAAAATCATTTGCGCTGTCAAATTGAAAAAAAAAACGAATTTGTTTTGATTTCGGGGAGTTTTGCATTTACGCCGTTCGCCCTATGGTAAAACTGACTTGTTATGCATGTTCCTCAAGTCGTTACGATTACTATGATATATAACAGGTATAACTTATATTGTATTGGATGGCCTGTAAAAAATTCAAACCATTGTTAACAAATATATGTCACTTAAAATCGCTCCATTCCCAGGCTTATAGCGCTTTTATCCTTTGGTCTATGGGGCTGTGTGAGGTGTCAGTTTTTGCGCCATGATGCGTTCTTTCTACCGGTACCTTGATTGCGCATATACGACTTTTTGATCGCTTTTTATTACATTTTTTCTGGATTTGATGTGACCAAAAATGCGCAATTTTGCACTTTGGAATTTTTTTGCGCTTACGCCGTTTACCGTAAGAGATCAGGAATGTGATTAATTAATAGTTCGGGCGATTACGCGCGCGGCGATACTAAATATGTTTATTTATTTATTTATTAATTTATATTTATAAAATGGGAAAAGGGGGGTGATTTGGACTTTTATTAGGGGAGGGGATTTTTTATTAATAAAAACACTTTTTTACTTTTTTTTTTACATGGACTAGAAGCCCCCCTGGGGGGCTTGTATATACACAGCAATGATCTCTCATAGAGATCAATGCTGTGTATATACACAGCAAAGATCCATGAGATCGGTCATAGATTGCTATGGCCTGCTGCAGGCCATAGCAATCTACTGCCGAGCCGGGATCAGCGTCATTCCGACGCTGAGGCCCGACACGGCCAGAAGAACGGATCTCCCCCCCGCGATCGCATCGCGGGGGGGGGAGATCCGACCCACTAGACACCAGGGATGTGATGTCTGAAGCCCTTCAATGCAGCTGTCAGGTTTGACAGCTGCATTGAAGTGCTTAATTAGCCGGCGCGGCAACGGGACCCGCGCCGGCTAACAGAGGCACTGCCCGGCTGCACGTGTCAGCCGGGATCAGCGCCGTTCAGAGCGGGGTCCCGGCGGGACCCCGCTCTGAACACCCCCCGCGGCGCCATGACGTATTAGATACGTCATGGGTCGCTAAGGGGTTAATATTATTTACAACCTAACCATATTATATTTTGTGTTACAAAGTTCTTTATCTACAATGACTTACAAGAACTTTAGAAATAACTCTACAAACAAGTCACACTCGGCATCCACCCGTTATCTGAAGCTAAGACCAGCTAATAATGCCGATTGCTACATAAAAAAGTGAAAATCTTCCAAAAGCTTACCCCATTGAGGGGGACATGGGGGACATCGAGGGGGACATGGGGGACATTTATTAAGTCCAGCGCCGGGCGTAAAAATGTCCCCGCAGCTCTGATAGTACAGAGATCTATGTAGAGATGCACTGCCTCTACATAAATCCCATGCGCAACACTGTGTGTGCCAAAAAATACAACTTTTTACTTTGATAACTTTCCCCCAATATGTTTACATTTTTGCTTTTACATTTCTATTGATGGATTAAACTTTTTTTGGTCTTGTTGCAGGTTTTCTCCAATGGTGTTTCTATACCTATGTACTGTAATTCCTTCTATAATTGTGGTGGAAAGCCATAACCTAATTTTGAAATCTAACAAGGAATATCCTGACTGCACCAATAGTGTACGTATCTTATTTAATACATACATTCAGAAATTAAATAATGGACAATGGCGCAAATTTATCAATCTAAGACAAAAATATTTAAAATCTAATCAAAGCTCAAAGTACATTTCTTATACTGCACTGCTAAAATGAAAGCTGAGCTCTGATTGGCTGCTTTGTGTAAATCAGTTTTTGCTTCAGGTTGATAAATCTGGGCCAATGTGCAAGTCAGAAAGGCTGCACTGACCCATCAGAGCAGTCAAATACGTCCGATGATCGCTTCGTGTAATATGGCCTAAAGTTATCTATTTAGGCACAACCATTTATGTTTGACCCTGTCATGCACTAATCTCAAGCATTAGTAAATGGATGAAACCAGAAGCTGAATAGTTAGTGCCCAGCTTCCTGTTACTATCATGAAAATGCTGGAGCTTGGAGGAGAGAGTAGAGACTCCATAATTGAAATAGTGACTCTTTTTCTACTCTAGACTACCAAGAGTTATGATACACAAGGTAGGTATATGCATGCAGGCTGTATCCATGTTTTCCAGGCAGTCCTTGGGCTGCATCCACCATTCTCAAATGAGGCAAATGATGAAGCAATAATGTGCAAACCCGACCTTTTGGCAGGTTCATTCATCTCTAATAACTAGGCCTAACCCTTGATCAATCCACTTGGGAACACTTCTTGTTGGTGGATATTTACTACCACTCTGCCATGAATATTATTTGTTTTGCAGCCATTAAGGCTGGGTTTACATCATGTTTTTGGCCCATCAGGCTACACACTGTGAATCTATACAGAAAGGGTGCTGAAGTAAGAACAATGTGCAGCCCAGCGTGGGATGATGGCCCCATTGACTTGAATAGGCAGGACTAGTGATTTTGTGACTACATTCTGCCATTTTCCCAGAAGTTTTGTTTTTTTTTAAACTCTTTATTATTTTAGTTTTTTCATTAACAAAGAAAAAAAGTTGGAAAGGCAGTGGTCCTCAACAACAAGGACAACTGTGCGACAAACAATTTAGTACATTCCACACAAATAAGAAGAGAATTATTTTTTTTTTTTAAACAGTACTAAACATCTAGCGGCAGAGCGGATCATCACATCAAAAGGTGATACACCGCCAAGAATCTCATACTCTTGTGCAGGACATAAACACATAAGAGGTATCCCTCCTCTGCTGCTGCCAACATATGTCAATAAACATCCCCCTCCCTCAACACCCTCCCCACCCCACTCCTGGAGCGGCAGATGTGAGAGGAAAAAAACTAAATAAATAAAACACAAAAAAGTAGACAAAAATACACACACCCAGGGGAACAAATTATTTTAGGCAGATCATTTACACCCAATCCTTCCAAATAAACAGGTGCTTGCGAATTCCATCCTTTTTACTTTTATACCTCAGAAGTTCATACTGCTTAATCTGGGAAACTAAAGTCTTCCAGGCTTCCAACACTGGGGATTGCTGTGACAGCCACCCCCTCATAATAAGCAACCTGGCACAGAATAGACATTTGGTATACAAAGCTCTGCTCTTTGAGATCCCCAGTAGGATCTCAATCTTCCTAATCCACCTATCACTCATCCATACAGGGGAAGCTCCAAAAAAGAAGAGTAGCTGGGGAAGGACGACCATCTTTACAATGGCAAGTCTATCTGCCATTGAAACTTGTAGCCTTTTCCACACATTAACTCTCTTTTCCAGGTTTTTAGCAAATGGCTTAATATTCAACTCACAAAAGTCACTAACGTTGGGCCCTACCTTGATACCCAGATATTCCAGCGGCTCCATGGGCCCTAAAACCCTTAACTTACCCGCAACCACGGAGGAGGAGGAGGATCCCAGATTTAGTAAGGAAGACTTATCCCAGTTGATGGATAACCCAGACGGGATAATATACTCACTCAGTTCATCTACAATACGCGATAATTTACTGTCAGGGTCCTTAACCAACAATAGAATGTCGTCGGCATACAACAGGAGTTTGTTCTTTTTACCTTCTATACCGAACCCCTTATAGTCCAACCGTGTCCTGACCCACTGTACCAAAGGTTCTATATACAGTGAAAATAAAAAAGGGGAGAATGGACAGCCTTGCCGAGTTCCTCGGCCAAGCGCAAAGGGTTCTGAAGGGTTACCATTAATTAATAAAAGGGCTATGGGATCATAATATAGTGTTTTAATCTGCCCCAGAAATACCGTCCGAAAGCCAATTTTAGCTAGGACCTCCCAGAGGTACCCCCACTCCACCCTGTCGAAGGCCTTAGCTGCGTCCAACGACAGGATGGAGTGGGCCCCCTCCCCACGCTCCAAGATAGCCCAATGGAGCTTAATGATGTTATCTTGCACTGTCTTATTGGGCATGAAACCCTCCTGCTCCTCACCTATCAGCTGGGGGATAACTCTATTAATTTTCTTTGCCAGCACTTTTGCAAAAAGCTTGACGTCAGTGTTAAGGGGTCCAAAGCGTGGTCTTCAATGCTTTTGAGTCCTGCACAGAAGAAGGATATGTCTGAGAAATGGACAGAACATAGTCACAAAATGCTTATTTGGTATGTTGGGCTAGATGGTATTTGCCTGTCAGCTCAGCCAGAGATGTTAATATCGTGACGCCAGTGCTTGTCCAGCATACAGGTGTGATGTTGGTACATGCTTGTCTGTGTGGCTGGCTGTATTCCCCAATGGTCCGTAACCTGACGGGTCTATGCAGGTCGCTTCGGCTCTTGTCACGGAAGTCCTGAGTGGCAACTGACCCCCCTGGACTATCAGTACCGCCACCCACAGTCCAGGGAAAAATAACCCAATGTGTACGGTTGGTGTGTATGGGTGCTGGTGCGTACGAAGTATGACAGAGTCCCAGGGTTGTAAAAATAGAACAGCTTTACTGTAACGTCTCTCAGTAGTACAATACACTTTTGTAGAATAAATAAATCTTTGATACAGACTTTAGTGCTTAACCCCTTAAGGTCAAAGCCATTTTACGTTTTTGCAATTTAGCTTTTTCTTTTTTATGTTTAAAAGGCCATAGCACTTGCATTTTTTCACCTAGAAACCCATATGAGCCCTTTTTTTTGCGAAACCAATTGTACTTTGCAAAGATAGGCATTATTTTCCATAAAATATGCTGCGAAACCGAAAAAAATAATTTGCGCTGTCAAATTAAAAAAAAAAAGGAATTTGTTTTTATTTCAGGGAGTTGTGCATTTACGCTGTTCGCCCTATGGTAAAACTGACTTGTTATGCATGTTCCTCAAGTCGTTACAATTACAACGATATGTAATATGTATAACTTTTATATTATCTGATGGCGTTTAAAAAATTCAAACCATTGTTAACAAATATATGTTCCTTAAAATCGCTCCATTCCCAGGCTTATAGCGCTTTTATCCTTTGTTCTATGGGGCTGTGTCAGGTGTCATTTTTTGCGCCATGATCTTTACTTTCAATCGGTACGTTGTTTGCGCATATGCGACTTTTTGATCACTTTTTATAAAATTTTTTCTGGATTTGATGCGACAAAAAATGCGCAATTTTGCACTTTGGAATTTTTTTGCGCTTACGCCGTTTACCGAGCGAGATCAGTAATGTGATTAATTAATAGTTTGGGCGATTATGCGCACGGCGATAATAAATATGTTTATTTATTTGTTTATTTATTTATATTTATAAAATGGGAAAAGGGGGGTGATTTGGACTTTTATTAGGGGAGGGGATTTTTTATTAATAAAAACACTTTTTTACTTTTATTCTTAAATCAACTAGAAGTCCCCCTGGGGGACTTATATACACAGCATTGATCTCTATGAGAGATCAGTGCTGTGTATATACACAGCAAAGATCCAATAAATCAGTGATAGATTGCTATGGCCTGCTGCAGGCCATAGCAATCTATTGCCAAGCCGGGATCAGCGTCATTGCGACGCTGAGGCCCGGCACGGGCAGAAGACCGGATCTTCCCCACTAGACCCACTAGACACCAGGGATGTTGTGTGTAAAGCACTTCAGTGCAGCTGTCAGGTTTGACAGTTGCATTGAAGTGCTTAATTAGAGGCGAGCGGTGGCGTTCAGAGCGGGACCCCGCTGTGAACACCCCCCGCGGCACCATGACATACCAGATACGTCATGGGTGGCTAAGGGGTTAAACTTGTGCTTAAGGAGGTGCTTGGAGAAGTTGAGTAGAAGAGAGGTAGTTGTAGCGGTGCTTGGAGAAATTGAGTTGAGGAGAATAGTTGTCGATGGAGCCCCAACCCAGGGTAGCTGTGTAACTTGAAGATATATACTTTATAGTGAGAAGTTTACTTGTAGTTGTGTTTAGACTGTGTCTGACCACCTTGTGCCTTACAGTATCGAGTGAATTGTCCTGTCAGGGTAGTACAAGCCCCAGCCGTGGTTATCTGGGCTTAGCTAAGTGTCCCGGGGTGTCCCAGTTACCTGCACTGCGAGATAGGATACGTAGACCTTCTTTACGGTAGATTTTTAGACATGTTCTCGGCGTGGGTTAGGGTGTTCCTGGACTCTTCTCCCTATAAAGTGCTTAGCACTGCATACTGAACGTAGTGGTAGTAAAGGAAGAACTGGTTGTCTCTAGCTGCATCTATACATTTGGGTTGTCTAGACTAGACTGACTTTTGTCCTTGTCAGGGGTCCTGGCATCAGCCAGGCCCTGGCTTAACTACAGCAGGAACAGCTGTTTTTGCATCCTCCCTCTGGAAGAATCTGGATAAGACTGACTATGCATTTTTTCCACCATGTAACTCCTCCTACAGGGGCCTAAAGTGAATTTCCCTGTGAGTGGTGGGGATGAGTGTGTGCAAAAAAAAGAAGAAAAAAAACTGGTTAGAAGTAGGGAGCACCTCCCATTGGTCAATAATAGCACACAGTATACATAAAACATTAACCCATGACCTTCCTCAGCTGTGCAATACTTGGAAATTCAAAAGACTGACATCTAGTGGTGAAACTGCAAAGTACTTCATCACAACTTTTAAACCTGAAAGAGGAACCTTTTTGAGAGGTTCACAGGAGAGATAAAAAAAAACACCTATAGTGGGACACTACAATCGCATCCTGTCTATTCAAGTCAATAGGTCAGCTGGCACCGGGCTGCATGTCAGACTTACTTCAGCATCCTTTTTTTTCTTTTACTAACGTGTAGCCTGATGTTGGACCAAAAATGTGGTGTAAACCTAGCCTCAATTTGATCCTACAATAATTACCAATGTTTTAGTTTATGCTGGAGCATAGACCAGACACATTATTACATGGATATAGTAGGATCCAGACAGTATCATTGTGACATTCTGCAGCAGTATTCAGGCCAATAACATTGAGGTATCAAAACAGTAAAATCCATACTAGCACCATTGTGGCAAAATGCAGTAAAAACAAGGCCAGCATCACAGCTCCCCTGTGACATCAGAACAAAAAAAAAAGTCCATATATTAAAGGGAACCAATCAGCACAATTGTGTTGATATAAATCCCAGCTGCACCAAATAGAGCTCCTACACAGCCCCCCTACCATATTTGCAGTGTCTTCATCAGTAAAAATGACTAGTTATAGCCTGATCTCCGGCCAGAGGACTGGTTCCCACCTCTCTCCCTCCCTTGCATGCTGGAATATAAGACAATTGTCCTGGAACTACATTTACCCATGACGCTGCAGATATGGTAGAGGGGCTGTGTTATAGATTTATTTGTTGCAGCTGGGATTTGTATCATGATCATGCTGATTGGTTCCCTTTAAAGGGCTGGCTATTAATTTTAATAACCTGAATGCAATTCCACATTTCCACTAAAGCAGTCACTGGTGATGAATTTAAAGTGACTCTGTACCCACAATCTGCCCCCCCCCCCCAATAGTTTGTGCCTCCGGATAACCGCTTTTACTCCAAGATATGTCCTGGGGTCTGTTCAGCATGTGATGCAGTTATTGTCCAGGATTTTTCCTATTCATCACCTGTCTGAACTCTGCACAGGTGCCTTAACGATCCAACTCATGTACAGTGTTCACATAGGTGATGAATAGGAGAAATTGTTCTTGCGGCATTCCTAATGATGAAGAGGGTGGGGAGGAGGGACAGCCTAGGGTACTCTAGGCAACGCCAATTTAACACAGGGCTGCAAATTTAAAAGTTGTTTTTTAGGACAATAACTGCATCACCTGCCGAACGGACCCAGGACAGATCTTGGATTAGAAGCAGCTATCCGAAGGTACAAGTGGTTTGGGGGGGGGGGGGGGTCAGATTGTGGGTACAGAGTTGCTTTAAAGGATCCTGTATGAGTACATTTGTATTATACTGTGTATTTGCTTAGTTTAGGGTGGGCAGTGTCCACGTCATGCTGCACTTACCGCCATCCTTAGGCCCCACCGGCTGCAGAAAGCACCTGGCGCAAGATGTGGGTAATGATGGCTGCACGCTGCCTGCACCAGGGTACAAAAAATTTCTAGGCTGCAGGCTTATAACTGTCTGCAGTCTAAAAGATTATAATATGGCTGGTCTGGTCAGCTGTCTGGACAGCCTATATTATAATCCGTTGCGATGTCCAGCGGAGTTTGAGATGTCTGTTATATACTGTGTAATGTAATACTATATAATAATGGATGTTATCATCTTCTGCCAGGACCACAGTGCAACAAAACAATGCAAAGAAATGCGAATATACGAAGAGTCAATATTCTTGACACTGGTTGCGGGACGTTGGCTGATGTCAAGAGGGGAGAATCGAGACCAGCTTGGACAGTTTCTTCTGAAATACTTTATCTTAGGTGCAGATATCCTGGATATTTTAGATTTTGTACAGGGGGCATCACAAGACTCCAGCCACACTGTAACTTGGGTGGGGCTGGGTCTATTCGCTTGGTCGATGATGCAATTCCCATTTATGCTTACTGAAAGTTTTTCTGTCGCATCTCTTGAGGAACCCCCAAGTAAAGTAAAGACAGTAAAGACTTGCATAGGGTATTTACCCCCTAAAACTGTCAGCAAGATCGCTGAATGTATGACACTGATAACGCAGGACGTACCCTTTCTGGTTTACAGATTGTACTTGACAGCTAGAGAGGGATTGTTTTTTCATTCCCTAACTTTTTTTATAATCAAAAACATTTTGTCTATTGCAATACACCTATATAGCTTTCAATGGCCTTTTATTACACCAAATGTAGAGGGAATATAAAAAATTAAAAATAGTTAAAAAACAAACAAACAGGAAAACCATAAGTACCTTCTATTACTTGCAACAAAACTAAGAAAAAAAAAGTTAGAAAAAAAGTCACTGCTTAACTTACAATAGGCATAATATTAGATACTATATAACCGGCATGATTATGGACAACTCTAGTTTTGCTGCTGCTTGAGGTGAAAACAGAAATGGTGCCCACAGAAGGGTGTGCACAATATCTGTAGTATAAACCAGTATCAGCAAAGTGGACTATGTACCTCTATAGAATACTCATACAGTTACCAAATTATACCATTAAACAAAGAGTAAATAACACTATACATATAACTATATAACCATAGTTCTGTTATTTAACAATATCTGTTGTACTGAAACTAACACTATATATATAAGCCATACTACCACATATTACCACCTCATAGTGACCAAATGTTATGTCCATACTGTTATTGAATAAAACCCATCATACCAAAGCCAATATTACCAATAGCAATACTATACAAGGGACACATAATGTTGCCACATTCTGACCGGGTTTACATAGCACAAGTGACCCATGTGCCACCCCAGTCCCCACCATATTTCATACAGTGGCCTTTGTTGGTCTCTGGCGAATTGATGGACCTTTCACTTTACAGTTACTTTTCTTTGGTGCCATTCACACTACGGAATATCGTGTGCATTTCCATGCTGAATTTCGTTAAAAATTACACAATGTCTAATATACAGCAATGTCTCGGTTACAACTCTATTGCTATGTTCATGAACAGTTTTTTTTACTCATTTTAAGATGTAAAATGTCCGTAAATGTTTGTTTACATCTCAAAAAATTGTTATTCTTTATGTGAAGAAATTTGTTTGATGTTTAATGTCAAAGAAAATTGTTAACATTGAATTCAATAGGATGATGTGTCATTATTCAAAACAAAGACTTTTCCTTCACACGTAACCCTTTGGCTTATAAGAAAGGTATGCAACTTTGAATCTTACCTTCTAAAAGCCTTAAAGGAGACATCCTTAAAGGAGACATTTGCGTGGCAGCAAAAATTCAGTTTGGACAGGAGGGTGTAACATAATAAAGAATGCATATTTACTGTCAGCAGGGCATAATGGGTGTTGTAGTTCTGCAACCTGGAGAGCCACATGCTGCAGAACTACAATTCTCATCATGTACTGTCAGCAGGGCATGGTGGGGGTCAAAGTTCTGCAACCTGGAAAACCACATGCTGCAATACTACAACTACCACCACGAACTGTTAGCAGGGCATGATGGGAGTTGTAGTTCTAGGGATAATCTCAAGTGTCCAGGTTACTGCTCTTCTCTGGGGCTCTTGTCTCCTCTGCAGAACTAATCTCTGCTCCTTATTACACAGAGCAGAAGTCCTGAGGTAGGAGAGGGAGCCCACGGCTCCTGCCATCAGTATATTCGGTCGTATCAACAATTGCAGGCCTGCTCAGTACAATTCTCTTGAACTGGCAGCCATTACACAGCTGATACGGGAGAACAGCAGAGTGACAGGAAGTAATGTGTGACCATGGTGACCCCATAGCTATGCCACTCCTTCCATCTCCTCCTCTCAAATCTACCAGTATATTCGATCTCCTCCTCTAATGTCTACCAGCATGTTTCATCTCCTCTTTTCTTGTGTCCCAGTTTGTTCTATCTCTTCCTCTCGTACCTAACAGTATGTTCCATCTCCTCCTCTCATGCCTACCAGTATGTTCCATCTCCTCCTCTCATGCCTACCAGTGTGTATCATCTTTTTCTCATGTCTTCCAGTATGTTTCACTTCCTTCTCTTATGTTTACCAGTATGTTCCATCTCCTCTTTTCTTGTCTCCCTGTATGTTCCATCTCCTCCTCTCATGTCTACCACTATATTCTATCTCTTCTCCTGTCTACCAATTCATTCCATCTCCTCCTCTCATGTCTACTAGTATGTCCATCTTCTCCTCTCATGTCTACCAGTTTATTCCATCTCCTCCTCCCATGTCTACTAGTATGTCCCATCTTCTCCTCTCATGTCTACCAGTACATTTCAACTCCTTCTTTAATGTATACCAGTATATTTTATCTCGTCCTCTCATGTCTATAAGTATATTCCATCTCCTCCTCTCATGTCTACCAGTATGTTCCACCTCCTCCACTTATGTCTACCAGTATGTTCCATCTCCTCTTCTCTTGTGTCTCTGTATGTTCCATTTCCTCCTTTCATGTCTACCAGTATATTCCATCTCTTCTTCTGTCTACCAGTATATTCCATCTCTTCTCCTGTCTACTAGTATATTCCATCTCCTCCACTCATGTCTACTAGTATGTTCCATCCTCTCCTCCCATGTCTATCAGTATATTTCATCTCCTTCTTTCATGTCTATCAGTATATTTCATCTCCTTCTTTCATGTCTACCAGTATACTTCATCTCATTCTCTCATGCTTAACAGTATATTCCATCTCCTCCTCTCATGCCTACCAGTATGTTGCATCTCCTCCTCCCATGTCTACCAGTATTATCCATTTCCTCCTCTCATGCCTTCCTGTATATTTGATCTCCTCTCATGTCTATGAGTATACTCAATCTCCTCCTCTCATGTCTCCTCCTCTAATGCCTACCAGTATATTCGATCTTCTTCTTTCATTTCTTCCAGTGTATTTCATCTCCTCCTCTCATGTTTACCTGTATGTCCCATGTCCTCCCATCCTTGCATCCCTTGTGAATAATGTTAGTCTTCTCTCCACTTTTGGTTCCTTTTGGAAGGATTCTGTACTCCAAAACCTATTAGTTACATTTTAAGGCTGGGTTCACACTACGTATATTTCAGTCAGTATTGTGGTCCTCATACTGCAACCAAAACCAGGAAGGGATTAAAAACACAGAAAGGATCTGTCCACACAATGTTGAAATTGAGTGGATGGCCGCCATTTAATGGCAATTATTTGCTGTTATTTTAAAACAACAGCTGTTATATTGAAATAATGGAAGTTATTTACTGTTATATGGTGGCCATCCACTCAATTTCATCATTGTGTGAACAGATCCTTTCTGTGTTTTTAATCCACTCCTGGTTTTGGTTGCAATATGAGGACTACAATACTGACTGAAATATACGTAGTGTGAACCGAGCCTAAAAACACATTGCAACATACAGTACATTCTTTTTTTTCTGCACACAATAGTGTAGACGAGTCCACTATAGTATACAGCCAAACATAATAATAATAATAAGCTTGAAAAAGATGTTGTAATATTTTTGGAAGTGATGATATGCCCCCTCCCAGAACCCTGATCTCAACATCATCAAGTCTGGCTGGGATTACAGGAAGAGATAGAAGAATATAAGGAAGATTTCCAAGATGTTTGCACAGTACTGTAAACAAAGCATTGATGACATTCATTTCTCCAGATTTCCCTCATGATGTAGGGTGTGTTCTAGCCAAGAAACGTCTCTGTTTGTTGGCTCCATTGACCCAGGGGGCTGGAACATAGGAACAATTTACAAAGCAAAACTGAAAACTTCGGCAAACCCTGCAGATTCCCGAGGTATAGGATTTGTGGGAACAACAGAAGGTACGGTAAGACTTACACTGACTCTTTTGTGTAAACATTTTTATGTAATTCAAATGGATAGAATTAGACCTTTTCTTCTCTAATAGAACAGAATACGTCTATATAAACAAAGTCTTCCTATAAGTGATGCTTAGTTTGGTCTTTACTGTTTACTGTCACTGATCTAGTCCATCGCCCAGTATATAAAGTACACCTCACTGTTTAAATTCAAACTTTATAGACGCTATTGAACCGAAAGGTTATTTTTCTGAATAACCAAGGCCAAGCATGTGCAAAACTTGTTAATGCTGAAGTTTGTTAAGTGTGATCAGTATTCTTCTCCTGCTTTCAATGTACCCTGGTAACATTCCATTCTATTTAACCCTTAATGGCAGAACAATAATAATTTTTACTTTCACAAGACTGAGATTTTTTTTTTTTTTTTTTGCATAGCCACAAGACTGGTTTTAAACATCAAATAGTCTTCCCCCAACACAGTCATCCTAAAATAAAGTTGTAAATACTTTACATATATTTAGTTTACAAGCTGCAGAGGTATATGCAAGCCAGGCTTATAGATATAGTTTTGTGGTGTGTCTTAATGAGTCTTAATTTAACCTAGCCTTGCTAGAATGTGCAAATGGATGGTGCAAAGTCATAAGAAATGGCCTAGGCCATACACAGTAAAACCCATAAATGTTATATACATATGTAAAACATACAGTGTTACCTCGGTTCTCAAACTTAATTGGCTCAGGAAGGCAGTTCGAGAACCGAGCAATGTTTTCCCATAGGAAATAATGTAAATGTGTTTAATTGGTTCCAGCATCAACTAATAATTGCCTACAATACTCATTTATTACATTGATAAGTGCCCAGTATAATCACTACAGTACAGAACAGAGCAGCACTATACTGTACAGGACATTACAGAGCAGCACTATATACTATACAGTGTATTCATAACAATAAAGATTCAATAAAACCAGCAATTATAGTACAGTAGTCACTAACTGATCACTCATTATTTACTGTATAGAGCCCTCCCTCCATCCCAGCACTGTAAAGGATGGGAGATGGTGGTGTCTTGACTGTAGTCAAGTGCACCACCATCTCCCATCCGTTACAGTACTGTATAAGACTGCTAGAGTGCATATACAGTACAGTAGTAGTACAGGCAGTGTACCACCATCTCCCATCCTGTACTATATAAGACTGCTGGAGCGCATATACAGTACAGTAGTAGTACTGTACTGTATATGCACTCCAGCAGTCTTATATAGTACAGGATGGGAGATGGTGGTACACTGCCTGTACTACTACTGTACTGTATATGCACTCTAGCAGTCTTATACAGTACTGTAACGGATGGGAGATGGTGGTGCACTGACTGTACTACTACTGTACTGTATATTCACTCCAGCAGTCTTATACAGTACAGGCTGGGAGATGGTGGTGCACTGACTGTACTACTACTGTACTGTATATTCACTCCAGCAATCTTATACAGTACTGGGCTATGTTCATAACGGCTGTAGTTAATATGAGAAAATACCCCGGTGTCTATGGGATCCCGGTCGGAGCGTATACACATAGTATACGCTCCGGCCAGGACCCCTATCGGCGCCGCAAACAACTGACATGTCAGTTTTCTTCGGCCGCTATTCAGTGAATAGCAGCCAAAGAAAGACCTGTCAGTGAACACTATGAAGCGCGTGGCTGCGGCTGCAAGCTTCATAGTGTGCTGTGGGGAGTTCTGAGGCGGGCATGCATCAGAACAGTACCGGCCGGGATGATCTTTTCAGAAACCGGACGCTCCGTGACCCAGTCGGTCTCTTACGCCATGTGAACATGGCCCTGTACTGTATGTGAAGCCTCATCAGTGCTAAACTCACCAGGTACAACCCACCACCCACGCTTGCAAAATCATTCAGATACCAAAGAAAGTTTGGATTCTGAACATTACTTCCAGGTAAATGTTTGTTCGAATACTACAGTATTACTAAGAAATGTAGGCAAGGTATTGACCACATTCGGAAACACAGCTTTAGACAGTGTAAAATGTGGGAAAACCATACCCTCATTACTTAACCAGTGGCTGTGAAATGTTGCCAGGATTATTGCCAACATTGCTTGGCTACTGGTTAAAAAATTGGGGTGTGATTTTAGATGCATTTGGATTGCTAAGGTGGAAACGTAGACATGTCAAAAGTTTGGATTAGACTGAGATTCAGACCGTGACCGATCAGGACAACGAGCAGTGAGAAGTTACGCTCAACATAGTCCTCTTATGGCTCTATGTCACATGAGGAGACGGACGAATAATGAAAGTGTATGGGGCACGTCCTTTCATACTGATAAAGAGTGGGGAGAGGATCACACAGCAGCTCATTCCTCTGATTGGTCAGGGTTTAAACACTCAGACACTGACTGATTAAAAACTTTTGCCATGTCTCTCTGATGTGTCAAACATTGAACAATGATGCAAGTCAAGCAAGATTTTTTTTGGGGGGTACACAATGCATTAGATTTAGTTGTATTTATTCCCCCACAACTCCCTTGGGATAGTTGAACTACAACTCTCAGAATGCACTAAATGCATGAAGCTCTCAGGGAATACTGGAAGTTATAGTTTCTGAGATTACAACTCATTAATACATGGCAATAACATAATATGGTGAACCCCTGTGCCCCTTATAGTAGTTTGGTCCCCCAGTACCCCATATAGTAGTTAGGCCCAATCTGTGACCCGAAATAGTAGAAAAGCCCCCTCTGTGACGCTATACAGTAGTTAGACCACCTCTTGGCCCCATATAGTAGTTAGGCCTTCTGTGCCCCCACATAGTCATTAGACCCCCTTTTGTGCCCCATATACTAGGTCCCTCTGAGCCTTCTAACAGTATTAAGCCTCCTCTGTGCCCTCATATTATACTTATACCAACTATGTGCCTCTATATAATATTTGGGCCCCCGATGTGCCTCTATATAGTAGTTAGGCTCTCTATTTGTCTTTATATAGTAGTTAAACCTCTTTATGCATCTAAATAGTACTTAGGCCAAATCTGTGCATCCATATAGTAGTTAAGGTTCTTTGTGCCCCCTATTATGTTAGACCTCCTCTATGTCCCAATATAGTAGTTAGGCTCCTCTGTCCCCATCTTGTAGTTAGACTGCATCTGTGAATGCATATAGTAGATAGGCCCCTCTTTGCTTCTCATATAATAGTTAGGCTTTGTTGTACAGGTAAGCCTTCAGTAGGTAAAATGCCCCATGTAGCTATTCCCTCCTGTAGGTAGTCCCCTCCCTTGTTGGTAATTCCCCCTACTAGATAGTATTCCCCATGTAGGCATCCCCTAGCAGTTAGTCCATTTAGTAGGTAGTATTCTCCATATACACATCCCCCTGTAGTTAATCGCCCTTTTAGATATACCACCATCAGGTGGTAACCTCCTTTCTAGGTATCTAGCTTATATAATCTACAAAAAAAAAAAAACATTTTTGCTCCAGAGACATCCACACGCATCTCCTCTGTTGAGTGCAAAAGCACTGGGGAAGTGGAGAACCAATGGGTCTTTGCTGTGCCAGAGCATCACATTAAACTGTAAGGGCTCATTAGGAGTGCTAATGCCAGCTTGTGTTGGAGGCCCATTCTAGCTTGGGGCCCAATCTCTTTACTTTCCCTCCCTTTCTTTTGTTCTCTTTCCTTATCCTATGTTTAATTTTGATTTAGTTTTTTTTTTCTGTGGCTTACTTCTTTTTACTAGAAGACTGTGTTGTATAGCACGTCCCTGGTGCAGGAAAAGGGAGCAAGAGGAGAAAGCCTGAGAAATTGTCAGCTGTATGCCTACAAGCTGCGAGCCTCTAAACGTCCACTGTCCGTATAGTGCTGGTGAAAGTACAATGAACAGGTTGGCACTGTGCTGACACTCTCTAGTGAATAGTCTGCACTCTTAGTGAAGTCACTGCTGCTCCCTAGTGGATAGATAGGGAAGTGATGTCATCGATGCTCTCTAGTAAGTGGAAAGGCTGCATTCTTAGTGATGTTACTATTGCTTTCTAGTGAATATATATGATACCTTCTTGGATAAGCCCCTGCAGTATATAGCCCCCCTGTGCGCTCTCCCCCAGTAGTATAGCCCCCCTGTGTGCTCTCCCCTTGTAGTATATAGCCCCCGTGCGATTTTCCCCTGTAGTATATAGCCCTCCTGTGCGCTCTCTCCCTGTAGTATATAGCCCCCGTGCGCTCTCCCCCTGTAGTATATAGTCCCCCTGTGCACTCTCCCCTGTAGTATATAGCCCCCCTGTGCACTCTCCCCCTCCCATATAGCCCCCCTGTGCACTCTCTCCCTCCGATATAGCATAAAAAAAACCCAACTACTTATACTCACCTGGGTCCGGGCGTCTTCTCTTCACTCTTGTGGCCGCACTGCAACGGTCACAAGAGGCTGCTCTCCCCTGTCCTGGCGTCAGCACTCCAGTGACGTCACTCGAGTGCCGAAACCAGAAGCAGAGTGCGGCCTCTTGTGACCACTGCGGCCACAAGAGTGACTGACAGGGAGGGAGCCAATGGCTCTATTGTTATTATGAGCGCTCGTTATGAGCGATCATAGTTACTGTGCAGAGTGCAGCTCGGTATACAGGTATACTGAGCTGCAGCAGGGGTGCGGACAGGTGCAGACCGCGGTCTGCCAGTTGAGGACCCCTGATATATATCAATCTGATCAGCTCATTCTGCTCTATAATAAGATGCTGATGGCTTAGGTAGCATTTTCATGGTAACGGGATCCCTTTAAGGACTGTGATTCTCTATGGGTCAGTCAGGCAGGTGATCACATGACCCAGTAATGAAATAACACTGTAGGACTAGTGATGGTGAGTGAGCATGATGCTATGGATATTTTCTTCTTTAAGAAAACAGAAATTGGCACCACTGCATTCCCAGAATATTTTTTCATAGATATATCCATATGAGGGCATTTTTTTGTGGGATGAGTCATATTAGGGTGCATATAATGTATTAAAGGGCTATTCCACTCAAACATAACTTTTGATATGTTACTGCCCATGGTGAGGCTAACAATTCATTCTATACGCGTTATTATCTATTCAGTCTCCTTCCCCCAGTTCTCAGCTGCTGCTTTCTGCTGAAGACACAAAAATCAGAGTGTGAGCTTTTCTCCCCCCCCCCCCTCCCTTCCGAGATCGCTAATATAAGGGAACATAGACAGACCACACATGGACTATCGTGTACAATTCTGGGCACCTGTAAATAAAAAGGACATGGCTGAACTTAAACAGGTGCTTGGAATTAAATGGGGAGGCATGTTGGGAACTAGGAATAAGCTTTGGAGCCATGCTGGGGGCAAGGAATAAGATGGAAGTCACGCATGGGACAGAAATGAGATAGGGTGCCATGCAGGGTTCAATGAATGAGGTCAGTAGCCGTGCTGGGGACTAGCAATGAAAGAGGAATCATGATGACCCTGAATGTGATGGTGTAAAATACTAGAGACCAGTAACATGATAAAAGACATCATTTGGACTCTATCATCATTATTTATGTTTACTTGAGTGCTGTATATTCTTTTCTTTGAAAAAACTTCCCCCATAAAAAATGTAGATAATTAGTTCTACTGTATACAGATTATGTACTTTATACATTATATATACAATATATAATATGTGTGCGTAATATATACATATATACAATTGCTTTCTGCTTGTCTCTTAACAGACTACAGCTAAAATGGGTGAAAAATTTACTTGGATGACATCCCTCTTCAGTTATATATTCTTCATAGTACATGGAGTAATGATGGTGTACGTAGTGGAGGATATAATGAGAGACAAGACCTACTGGGCTCTTCTCACTGGAGTCATTCTCATGACCATTGTTGGGATTCTCAGCATATCTAAGAAGATGGCTTTTCTTGAAAATAAATGGTAATATGGACAACAATACCTTGATTTTACATATCAGCATTTATTAAAGGGAAACTATCAACAGGTTTAGAATGTAACCTGCTGATATGTCCCTATGGCACATGGGGCGCTGAGGATGAAGGTATCTCTCTTACCTTCATCCTCTGCACTCTTTCAGTGATATAGGGAGTTTAGTCCCTATGCTAATTAGGCATTTTGGTGCTCTGGGGCAGGACTAACCACCCCTTCTAATGAATGTAAGCAGAGCGGGGCGGCCATGCGGGGTGGGCCGGATGGGTGCACCTAAATAGCATAGGAATTAAACTACAGGCTTATCAGCAGGTTAGATTCTTCTACACTGCTAATAGTTTCCCTTTAAAAGAGTAATCTGGAGAAAAAAAATGTTTTCCAATCAACTGGAAAGTTATACAGAGTTGTAAATTACTTCAATTAAAAAAAAAAAAAAACTCAAGCCTTCCAGTCTGACACAATGCTCTCTGCTGCCCCCTCTGTCTGTGACAGGAACTGTCCAGAGCAGTAGCAAATTCCCATAGAAAATCTCTCCTGCATGTAAGTAGCTTTTCTGGCCTTAAAAGGTCACAAAATGTATCAAAAGTCACAAATTTATGTGCAAGCACAGTTTAGGAACTTTTTTTTTTTTTTTCACCAGTTATGTTAAAACAAGAACAAAGTCAATTGTTTTGCAAACCCCACAATGTTTAGTTTGTTATTACATGTTGCTACTACTTTCTACATTTTGTTGTATTATCTTTTAAATAAATTTTTAGATTATTAGTATTTATGGATTAAACTATTTTCTGTCTTGCAGGTTTTCTCTGATGGTCTTTCTATATTTATGTACTGTTGTTCCTTCTATAATTGTGGTTGAACACCATAACCTAATTTTGAAATCTAACAAGGAATATCCTGACTGCACCGCCAGTGTACGTATCTCTTTTAGTACATGCATTCAGAAATGGACAACGGCCTAAATGTATCAATCTGAGACAGAAACAAACAAAAACTAATCAAAGCTTTGTGTACAATTCGTACATGGGGTTGCTTAACCCCTAGACGACCTAGGACGTACTGGTACATCCTGGAAGTCTGTCCCCAGACGACCCTGGACGTACCGATACGTCCTGAGCTATGAAGCGTGCTCCGGAGTGGAGCGCGCTTCATAGCAGGTGGGGGCTGGCTGCAATCAGAAACAAACAAGAACTAATCAAAGCTTTGTGTACAATTCGTACATGGGGTTGCTTAACCCCTAGACGACCTAGGACGTACCGGTACATCCTGGAAGTCTGTCCCCAGACGACCCTGGACGTACCGGTACGTCCTGAGCTATGAAGCGCGCTCTGGAGTGGAGCGCGCTCCATAGCAGGTGAAGGCTGGCTGCAATCAGCAGCCGGCACCTCACCATTAATGACACGCTGCAGCGATAGCGCTGCAGCGTGACATTAACTCCTTAAACGCAGCGATCGCGGCGCGGCCACAGCGTTTAGGTGTAAGTGACAGGGGGAGTCACTTACCGATCGGTGAAACGAACCGCCGGAGGTCTCTCACCTGCCTCCGTGAGGTCCGATCGGCGCTCTGGTCACTGAGCCTGCACAGGCAGGCTCAATGAGCAGAGCGCCGATGACACTGATCAATGCTATGCCTATGGCATAGCAATGATCAGTGTCTAAAATAAAAGTAATCAATGTACAAGTCCCCCAAAGGGACTTAACCCTTTAAGGACATGGCCCATTTTCGTTTTTACGTTTTCGGTTTTTCCTCCTTGCATTTTTCCACCTAGAAACCCACATGACCCCTTATTTTTTGCGTCACTAATTGTACTTTGCAATTACAGGCTGAATTTTTGCATAAAGTACACTGCGAAACCAGAAAAAAATTCGAAGTGTGGTGAAATTGAAAAAAAAAACGCATTTCTTTTATTTGGGGGAAATGTGTTTTTACGCCATTCACCCTGGGGTAAAACTGACTTGTTATGCATGTTCCTCAAGTCGTTACGATTAAAACGATATATAACATGTATAACTTATATTGTATCTGATGGCCTGTAAAAAATTCAAACCGTTGTTAACCAATATACGTTCCTTAAAATCGCTCCATTCCCAGGATTATAGCGCTTTTATCCTTTGGTCTATGGGGCTGTGCGAGGTGTCATTTTTTGCGCCATGATTTGATCTTTCTATCGGTACCTTGATTGCCCATATACGTCTTTTTGATCGCTTTTTATTACATTTTTTCTGGATTTGATGCGACCAAAAATGCGCAATTTTGCACTTTGGGATTTTTTTGCGCTGACGTACGAGATCAGGACTGTGATTAATTAATAGTTCGGGCGATTACGCACGCGGCGATAGCAAACATGTTTATTTATTTATTTGTTTACTTTTATTTAAAACCTGGGAAAAGGGGGGTGATTCAGACTTTTATTAGGGGAGGGGGCTTTTTACTATTAACAAGACTTTTTTTTTTTTTTTTTTACACTTATACTAGAAGCTCCCCTGGGGGACTTCTAGTATATACACTTGGATCTCTCATTGAGATCTCTGCAGCATAGATATGCTGCAGAGATCCATGAGATCGGCACTCGTTTGCTTTCGGCTGCTGCAGCCGAAAACGAACGAGTGCCGAGCCGAGGACGGCGCCATCTTGGACGCGTCCCCGGCCGGCATCAGTAACGGAGATCGCTCCTCCGGGACAAGGTCCCGGAGGAGCGATCTCCCCCACTAGACACCAGGGAAACGTTGCCTCCGGTAATCGGAGGCAGCTGTCAACTTTGACAGCTGCCTCCGATTAGCTAATTAGCGGGCACGGCGATCAGACCGTGCCCGCTAATAGCGGCGGTCCCGGGCTACACGCGGCACCCGGGATCGCGGCACTTCAAAGCGGGGCCGCCGCGCGGCCCCGCTTTGAAGTGCAAGTGAGGACATAGGACGTACCGGTACGTCCTATGTCCTTAAGAGGTTAAAATGTATAAAAAAAAAAAAAAAAGTTAAAAACACCAACACACTACCCCAAAACCCCTCCCCCAATAAAAGTCTAAATCATATAAACATATAATCATATAAACATATAAAAATAAATAAATAAATAAATAGATAAACATATAATATACCGTAGCGTGCGTAATTGTCCAATCTATTAAAATATAACAAGCGTCATTGCGAACGGTGAACGGCGTACACGTAAAGAGGGAAAAAAGTGCACGGATTACCGATTTTATGTTACATTATATATAAAAAAATAAATAATAAAAAGTGATTAAAACATCTGATCTTCACAAATTTGGTATTAATAAAAACTAGAGATCATGGCGGAAAAAATGACACCCCATACAGCCCTGTAGGTGAAAAAATAAAACTGTTATAGGCGTCACAATAGGCCCATTTTATTAATATTTAATTGCCCAAAAAAAGGATTTCATAAAAAAAATATATATAACATTAGAGAATCTGTGTAACCTGCATATGGTTGTGTTCAGACAGACCTATAGAATAATAGTGTCATGTCGCTGTTACCATATAGTGCATTACGTAGACACAGGAACCCCTCAAACGTTACCATATTGCATTCTTTTTTACGATTTCACCAATTTATATCTTCATAAATAATATATTTGGGATTCCATCATACATGTGATGGTAAAATGAATGACGCCATTACACAGTACAACTATTCCTGTAACAAACAAGCCCGCACATGGCCTTGTAGATAGAAAACTGAAAGTGCTAGAGCTCTTAGAAGGGGAGGAGGGAAAAACGAAAGCGCAAAGATCAAAATTTGCGCGGCCCACTGGGTCATTTTGGGCCTGGTCCTCAAAGGGTTAAATGAAAGCTGAGCTCTGATTGGCTGTTTTGGGCAAATCATACAGTTTATGTCTTAGAATAACAAATCTGAGCCAATGTGTTCATCTCAACAAGGTTGCACTAACCTACCAGAGCCCCAGAGGACCCCTCGGCAGGCCCAGGTTGTGACACAGTAATGTATCACTAAGGCTGGGTTCACACTGCGTTTTCAGCATACATTTAACGGATTGGTTTTTTTTAACGGACAAAAAAAATTGTGTCAGCAACGTTTTTGTGTCCGTCGTTTTGATCCGTTTCTTTTTATAATGGAAGTCAATAGAAAAACGGATCAAAACGGATTCACACAAATGCATCAGTTTTTTGCTATCCGTTTTTTTCAAAAAAATGGATGAAAAAAAAACAGATTGCAAAAACGCAGTGTGAACCCAGACTAACATATCTGTTTTTATTTGGTTACTTTTAACGGACAGAAAAATGTAGTCAACTCAATTTGTGTGTACGTTAAAAAAAACATTTCTTTCGATCCTTTTTTTTTTTAACAATGGAAGTCAATAGAAAAACGGATCCAAACGGATGCCACACATTTGCATCCGTTTTCCCCATAAAATGTATATGTTAAACGGATAAGAAAAACGTAGTGTGGATACAGCCTTATACCTACTCCAAATGTCTAGCAGACTACAACTTTATTTGGGTCTGTCTTTAAAACCAGTCACCAGATATCCTATTAAAATGTGGATGTACATTGATTAATTCAGAGTGGATGAAGTTCAGTCCAATACAATTCAGTATATGTGGGTACTTGGCCGATTACGAGCCATTCCGGCCAATAATCTTTTAGGTGTGATGGTACGTGTTGAAAGACCATGATCAGCCGACATACATGATGTTGGCTGATCGTGATCTTTCAACATGTTAAAATGGCTCGATCAGTGCAGTGGCAGTCAGTTGCTTATCAGCAGACCGCCACTGACTTTAATGGGCAGCTCGGATGAGTGCAGTGTCTTACGCAGCCCCCCACCCTTTCTGTGTGTGTAATAGCACAGACAGTGAGTGGGGAACAAGGAGGAAGCGAGCGCTGACCTGACAGACCGGCACTTGCTTTCTCCTGAACATTGTGCCATGTAATACAGCCTTTAGAGCTCTATTTGATCTGTTTGATCAAATAGATAACTGTATGAATATTTAGGCACAACCATTTATCTCTGACCCCGCCATGCACTAATCTCTAGGATCAGTAAATGGATGAAGCCAGAAGCTGAATAATTAGTGCACAGGGTGCAGAGGAGGAAAACATGTCGGTTCGATGGTTATCAGACAGAGCAGCATTTGTAGGGCTTCTGACCGAGAATTCTCCCTCTACAGAGGGAGAATTCTCGGTCAGAAGCCCTACAAATGCTGCGGTTGTGCCGGCCGCAGTATCTATAGGGTTACTGTCAGCACCAGAATGCGTCTCCAGTGCTGACAGTTGCCGCGGGTCCCTGGCTATCACTAACAGCAGGGACCCGCTGCGGATGACACAGTCACAGCTTCTGTGCCTGAGTCATCCTGCATCGTAAATTAACGTTGCTGCAGCATCGGGAATAGGCTACAGCAATGTTAATTTACTGTGCAGTGGCGGGAGGGGGTTAATGACCTATATGCAATTCTACCTTTCCCTTTAACAGTCATTAGGTGATTAAGTTACTGAATAAGTACATTAGTTACATGAGTGTATTTGCTTTTATATTATATACTGTATAATGTAATAATATAAAATAATGCATGTTATGATCTCTTGCCAGGGCCACAACGTAACAAAACAATGCAAAGAAATGCGAATATATGAAGAGTCAACATTCTTGACACTGATTACAGGACGTTGGCTGATGTCAAGAGGGGACATGACCCGAGACCAGCTTGGACAGCTTCTTCTGACATACTTTGCTTTAGGTGCAGATACCCTGGATATTTTAGATTTTATACAGGGGACATCAGAAGACTCCAGCCACACTGTAACTTGGGTTGGACTGGGTCTATTCGGTTTGTCTATGATGCAATTCCCATTTATGCTCTCTGAAGGTTTCTCTGTTTCATCTCTGGATATACCGGATAATGATCAACACCAACCATTAAATGAAGTAAAGACTAGCATAGGGTCTTTTAAGGCTGAAATTGGCCGTGTGATAATCACACTGATAGCGCAGGACGTACCCTTTCTGGGCTACAGATTGTACTTGACAACTAGAGAGGGATTGTTTGTTCATTCCCTAACTTTTTTTATAATCAAAAACATTTTTACCATTGCCATACAGCTATACAGGGTTGGTGCGTTGATTTGTAGCAGAAGAAAACGCCCTACTCCACCACCATGAGAGTATCATACACCATTAGGCTATGTTCACACTACGTAAAAGTACGGCCGTTGTTTCCATCTGCAACAACAGGCCTCCTTTATGCAGCGTGGAACATTGTCTATTCCTCTATGGGATCCTAGCCGGAGCGTATACACAACGTATACCCTCCGGCCGGGATCCCGTGCTGCGCCACAAAGAACTGACATGTCAGTTTTCTGCGGCCGCAATTCAGTGAATTGCGGCCGTAGGAAACCCTGTCAGTTCACACAATGAAGCGAGCGGCTCCGGACACTTGCTTCATTGTGTGCTATGGGAAGTTCTGATGCGGGCGCACGCTGATGCGCCCGCATCAGAACACTACGGCTATAAAGATCATTTGCAGAGACCGGCCAGGTCACGGAACGGCCGGTCTCTTACGTAGTGTGAACACAAAGTAAGTTTAGTATTAATCACGGCGGTTGTTGTACATCAGCAACAACGGCCGTGATTAATACAGAACTTACATTGTGCTGAAGGCTGAGGGAATCTCGGCCAGGGTGGGCCCTCATCTGAATTCAGCATCAGCATCCGAATTGAGCAAAAATGGCAGTACTGGCCGGGATGATCTTCTCAAACACTGGCCGTTCTGTGATCCGGCCGGGTCACAGAACAGCTGGTGTTTTACAGAAAATGAACATGGCCTAAACATGCACAAATTATAAAAATTCAAAATCCTTAAAGAATAAACAAACAAAAACAACCACCTTCTACTTCTAGAAAAAAAATGAAGAAATATAGTTGCTAGGGTTGTGATGATCTATTCTAAAGGATGTTTCATGGTGAAATATTTTCTTAAAGTTTTTTTTTCACTCATATTACAATAGCCATAATATTACATACTGTAGAAGTGGGCTGATCATGGACTATTTTAGCTTTTCTGCTGTCTGTGGTGCCCACACCCCATGAGCAAAGGTTTGCGTGCAGAATATCTGTGGTGTAAAGGAGTATCAGCAAACTGGACTGTGTACCTGTATATATTACTTATAGCAGTTACCAAATAATACCATTAAACAAGGAATAAAAACAGCATACACATTACTATGTTACCGCTGTGCTGTTATTTATTAAAGGGGTTATCTTGGGTTTTCCCCAAATCAACTGGTTTCAGAACGTTTTCTAAATTTGTAACGTCTATTTAAAAATCTTAAAGTGACACTGTCACCCCCTTTGTGCATTCTAACATCTCTATTAAATTTAGCGGTTTATTTTATATCATACGTCATGGTGCTTGTTCAAGTAAAAAGATCTTTTATCAACTGCAGATTGTGTTAAGTGGACGGGGCAGCTGCGAGAAAGCACGTGACGTGCGAAACAGCTGTCGCTCATTTTGTTTTATCCACTTCATGTTACCTGTGTTGGTGATGAAATAAAGTTACAAGATTGTTTGCTACATGGTGAGTGCCACGTTTATTATCTTGGAGAAGTTATTTCTATATGGGACTATGCAAGTTGAGCACCACCAGTAGTACAAGTCCGGGAACAGTGAGTGTTCACACACTAAGACAGTGCCTGAATGCGGTTGTGGGGTTAAGTGCCGAGTTATTTCTCTTTGGAAGTGTTTAGCGCCACTTAGCCCCGCCCACAATGCCACAGTTGACCCCGCCCCCTTGATGGTCCGATCTAGAGGGAGTGGGGCCTAGACCTTTAGGCCAACATGTTCCAATGGCCGGCGAGGGGGCGGGGCCAATGGTGGTGTTGTGGGTGGGGTTAAGTGGCACTAATGCTGCGAGGCCCCGCCCGCTTAAAACAATCTGCAGTTGATGAAAGATTACTTTTGACTTGAACAAGCAACATGACGTATGATATAAAATAAGGTATGAAAACCGCAAAATTTACCCATTACACCTGTGTAGAGATGTCAGAATGCACAAAGGAGGTGACAGTGTCACTTTAAGTCTTTCCATACTGCTGTATGTCCTGCAGGAAGTGGTGTGTTCTTTTCAGTCTGACACAGTGCTCTCTGCTGCCACCTTTGTCCATGATAGGAACTGTCCAGAGCAGGAGTAAATCCCCATAGAAAACCTTTTCTGCTCTGGACAGGTCCTGGCATGTACAGAGATGGCAGCAGAGAGCACTATGTTAGACTGAAAAGAAAACAACATTTCCTGCTGGACATACAGCAGCTGATATGTATGAAAAAAAATTTAGATTTTTAAAATATAAAAAATTAATAATATAACTTTCTGAAAGCAGTTCATTTGAAAGAAAAAGATTTTCGCTGGATAACCCCTTTAACACCTGCTTGACTGAAACCAACACTATATATAAGCCAGATAATAACACAACCATACTATGAAATATTAGCACCACATAGTGACTGAATGTTATCTCTGTACAGTAACAGAGTAAACCTCATTATACCATAGCCAATATTAAAAACGACACTGTACAAGGGACACATAATGCCGCCACATCCTGGCCACACATTGCCATTGCTGCCTGAATAATACCACTAATTCTGCTGCCAGATAAAAACACAATACACAGCCCAATATTATCCCCATATAGTGACAATACAATGATTGTATCCGGTGGCTCACAGGTGACATTTTCTCTGACCTGAGTTGTTCGATTTCCTTTTCTTCTCTATCTGAACACCACAAAGATTTCTTCCAGCCAGAACTCATCTCTGCAGAATTGCTCCACACTTTTCCAACACCATCCTCATGTTTTTTTTAAACAATTCTTTATTTAAGCAATAACCAATAATTGGTACAGACCATGCTATTCATTTTATATTTTAAAGGGGTTATCCAGTGCTACAAAAAAATTGGCAACTTTCTTTCAGAGACAACACGACTCTTATGCTCCATTCACTTCAATGGAACTGAGCAGCTAAACCCTGCCCAAGCTGGAGACAAGAGTGGAGCTGTCTCTAGAAGAAAATGTCTGTGTTTCTGTAGTGCTGGATAACCCCTTTAATCATAGTTACAATAAAAGGAACACTGAATCGGTCCACAAAAAAATGGGGTGGTGGGAAGTAGATTGAGGTTGTGGGATGAGCGCTGGAAGGTAAAGTGAGGCCATTCGGGGCTGCATATACTGCTGAGAGGTAGAATCAAAAAATATAGAGCCTTCAAGATTTTCAAGACAGAAGTTTAAAGGGGTTATCCAGCGTTACAAAAACATGTCCCCTTTTCCCCCACTCGTCTCCAGATTGGGTGGGGTTTCAAACTCAGTTTCATTGAAGTAAATGGAGCTTAATTGCTAACCACACCTGAACTGGAGACAAGAGAGGGGGAAAAGTGGCCATGTTTTTGTAGCGCTGGATAACCCCTTTAAGATTTCCCAATGTGCCACTGATGTCAGCCTTCATGTACTAGGCAGAGAATTGGTACAGTCTCACTAAGGCGTGTACCATCTGCGCCGAGAAATGGGTAAGAAAAGCCTCTATTTAAAGAGACTCTTGTCAGTAGGTTTATGCTGTCCTGTCTAAGGGTGGCATAAACTAGTGACAGAGAAGCTGAACAGAATGATGTATCACGTACATTGTTCTGTGCAGCTGATTCAGAGAGATCCTCCTGAATAACATGGACAATAAGTAGTCTTCTCCATTATGTGCATGAGCGCAGTAGTCCTGGATATTCATGAGAAGCAGAAAATTCCACCCAACAGCTGCTGATTGGCAGTTATCTCTTCATGCTGTGTATAGGCAATCAACTGTCATATTAGGAGAACAACTGAACAGAATTATACAAGTAATACACCGATCTGTTCAGCATTTCTGCCAGTAGTTTACGCTGTCTTCTTTTAAGGCAACATAAACCTAGTGACAGATTCCCTTCAAGGAAGAACTTCTTTGCATGTTTTTCAGTATTACACCCTGCCTAAAGCTAGTTGGCTACCAAAAAGGCTTTCAAATCTGCCACCACAATTGGCACAGGGATTTAGCCGCTCTGGACGTGAACCGGAGCTGTTACAGACTTGGGGCCCGAAGTGCCAGCCACCGATAAATCAATGAATTGGAATATTAAAGGCATAGGCTCTAGGGGCAGCTTGTTTCCAGTGATTAGCAACAAAAAAGCACACCTCCTGCCAGAATGTCAGAGAGCGGGGACAAGACCAAATGTGCCAGAAATCAGTTGCAGATATGTGACATTTTGGACAATGCAATATCCTATCAGGAAATCTTGGAGATAGGGGCAGATTAAAACCATTACCTTGAAGAAGGTCTCCCTCCACCCCTCACAGATGACATGCAATCTGACCTTGTACCGACCTTGTTCACATGGATCATCCTCTCTCAATCATTCTACCCACTTAGTAAATATGTCTCTCTTATGAACAGTAAGAAAATTATCATTGAGGGCTCTATAAGCAGTAGACAAGGTCACTTTGAGCAGCTCAGTCCCTATAAAGTTGTCAAAGTAATTGGAAAAAAGTTCCTTAGTGAGACTTACCAGTTTCCTTTTGCAAAAAGAGGTTACCTGATTGATATACAAAAAATGGTGATCATTCAACACATATTTTTTGTGAAGTTCAGGCCCTGAGAGCCATCTTTTATTAACCCATGCATGAGATGCTCCACAGTTGCTATACCTTTTTCCCTCCATACCTTGAAGAGAACATTGTCCCTTCCATAGGGTGTCCCCACAACATCAACCTTTTAGACATCAAAAAACGGCAGGCCAAAAGCCTTACATATAGCTGTCCATGTGGAAGGGATGAGATACGTGTATGGAGGCAGAATCGGAGGGACTACGGGTCCGCCAGTTGCCTTTCCAAAGGCAGGTTGGAACCATTCTTATGTTTGCCCCTTCATAGTATCAGAAAAAATTACCCTTGAGGGTAGGGCCACCAATATGTAGATTGGTGCCCCTCAGTAAATGGAATTGCTGCACAGTAAGTAAAGAGTTGCCCCCTCTAGACAGATCTTCTCTCTTTCCCAATTAGAGTTGCACCCCCCCCACCCCCCAGTAAGTAGAGCTGAAGCCCATGTACATAAGACTGCAGGATGAGCAGGCAATGTGTAAGGCCTCATTCCCACATTTTGTAAATCCAAAAATGTGCTATGGAACAAAGTTTTGGAGTTCCCGGTATCATGCATTAGATCTTGCATCTTCCACTGGTTACCCTCTTTCACTTTTACATGTGCTGTCAGAAAAACAAGATGGGTCTTTAAAGGACAGAAAATAAAGAATGTTAGTCTTCTGTCATTGTCTCTCCAGTTTTGGTTTAATTTTAACTCTAAAACCAGTACTGTATCTTACATTATTAAAAAAACAACAACAAAAAAGTAGGAATGTAGGCAACCAGAATCACTCTGGAAGCGATGATATGGCCAGCACAGAGCCCTGATCTCATCACCATTGAGTGTGTTTGGGATTACAGGAAGCGACAAGAGGATATGAGTGAGATCTCTGGTTAGTTTTCCAAGTTTGGAATTTTTCACAGCTTTCTTAAACTTTTACACAGTACTGAAAACAAAGCGCTGATGACATGATCTTTTCGGCTTACCATCACGATGTAGGGTGTGTTCCAGGCAGAAAATTGACCAGGGGGCTGGAACATGTTAAGAATTTCTAGCACAAAGCAAAATCTGAAAACTTAGGAATCTGCAGGGTCGTAGCAAGGTACAGTAAACTTATACTAACTTTCTTGTGTAAACAGTATTGTATAATACAAATGTATAGAATTAGACCTTTGCTGTATCAAGTCTCCCTGTAAGTGATGCTTTGTTTTGTCTCTACTCACGTTTACTTCTAATGTTCTAATCCATCAACCAGTTACCTCAATCTGAAATATATAGAACAGATATTGAACAGAAAGGTTATTTTTCTGAATAGCAAAAGAGAAGCTTGTACAAAACATGTTAGTGCTGAAGTTTGTTAAGTGTGATCCATAGTCTTCCTCTGTTTTTAATCACTGCTCTCTAGAAACATTCCATTCTACTTAACCCTTAATGGCAGGGTACAGTTTAACAATTCTTTTACTGTCAGACTGAGATTTTTTTGTATGGCCACAAGACTGGTTTTACACATCAAATAGTCTTCCTTAAATACAATTGCAAATACTTTACATATATTTAGTTTACAAGTTGCAGAGGTGTATGCAAACTAAGCTCATAGATATAATTTGTGTAGTGTGTTTATTTTCATCTTATTTTAGGCTAGCCTTGCTAGAATGTGCAAATGGATGGTGCAAACTGATAAGAATGAAAGAAATATGTGACGTAGGCCATGTACAAGAAGACATGATAGATAGATAGATAGATAGATAGATAGATAGATAGATAGATAGATAGATAGATAGATGTAACACATAAAGGGGTAAAAAAAATAAAAACTAATCCTTAGGCTCTCTCCACATTCACTTTAGGAATGTGTTCTGGACAAGGTAGAAACCACGCCATCATTTCCTCCTCAATCAACATTAAGCAGCTATTAGTTAACCCCTTCAAGACAGAGCCCTTTGATGCACAAAAGTCCGGGTCAAATTAATGCAATGTTCCTCTTCGCCTTCTAAGAGCCCTAGCGCTTTTTTTTCCACCTACAAGGCTGGTTGGGGTGTAATTTTTTGCGCCATAATCTCTAGTTTTTACTAATATCACATTGGTGTAACAGAAAAATTTTGATCACTTTTTATAAATTTTTTCTGATATATCATTTTTAAAAGTCAGCAATCGTGGTGTTTTTTTTTCCGTTTACGCCGTTCACCGTGCGGGAACAATAATGTAATATCTTAAAGGGTACCTGTCACCGGGGACGCGGGCACAGAGCCTGCCCGACCCCCCGATGCAGCCCCCAGATACTTACCCTTTCCTACAAGTCCGGCTCCTGGAGCCGGTCCCAGGACGAAGATATCAGCGCCCGAAGCTGTACGCGCGTGCGCTGCAGAGATGAGTCCGATGCCCATAGAGAATGACGGCTCCATTCATTCTCTATGGGCATCGGACTCAACTCTGCAGCGCGTGCACACGGCTTCAGGCGCTGATATCTTCGCCCTGGGACCGGCTCCAGAAGCAGGACTCGCCAAAAAGGGTGAGTATCCGGGGGCTGCACCGAGGGGTCGGGCAGGCTCTGTGCCCGCGTCCCTGGTGACAGGTTCCCTTTAATAGATCAGACAATTCCACACGCTACGACATGTAATATGTTTATTTATTTTTTTTTAATATTTTTATAATGGGCAAGGGGGTTTATAAGGGGTTTTTTAATACTTTTACTAAACTCCCCCCCCCACACACTTTTTTTCACTGTAAATGATGCAATCATTAGATTGCATATACTGATCTATGCTATGCCATAGCATAGCATAGATCAGTGTTATCGGCGATCTATGTATAGAGCCTGCCTGAGAGTAGACTCTATACACAGATCAAAAAAAGGTAATATTTGGCAGCACATCTATGACTCTGTTCACACTGCATGTTGCACACTGCTTGTGGCTTAAGTACAGACAAAAAAAACAAAAAGTGCAGCAGCAACCCACAGGTGCAAGGGCCTACCGTATATACTCCTCCCAGTGTACACATGATAAACACCTGCTCTGTAGATAATAAAAGTGAGGATCTTAGCAAACTATTTGAGCAAACAGAGTGTACCATGTCACCAATGTCAAGGTGTCCTCAGCGACATGGTCCCTACTCTAGCATTTTCACACTAGCAATGGCCTCTCCTGGGCTTTAATAAGCCTACAACTGGGCAGATAGGAGCCAAATGATCTCTTTTATAGCACCCTTGGGACATTAACGTTGGTTACATGTTACACTCTGTTTGATCAAATAGTTTGCTAAGATCCTCACTTTTTATTATCTACAGAGCAGGTGTTTACCGTGTGTACGCTGGGAGGAGTATATACGGTAGGCCCTTGCACCTGTGGGTTGCTGCTGCACTTTGTTATTTTGTCTTTACTTAAGCCACTAGCAGCTTGCAACCTGCAGAGTGAACACAGACATAGATGTGCTGCAAAATTTTCCCTTCTTTTTCTGTTGAATGTGGGGTGTGTGGCTACCTCCTGTTGGCTTGCACTCCACCCATGTCCCAAGGGTGCTATAAATGAGATATATGGTTATTGTTGGGTCACTGTTACAAGTAGGGTCAACTTCACGACTTTATTTCACATGGGGTGAAGCACTGGTTGATGCGTTTCTGCAACACTTGCCTTTCTCACAACCTCTAATGCTAAATGGTAACAGCTTCTATTTATGGAGCATAACATGCAAATAATAGTCACATGACAAAAACAATAACATACATGCCAAAAACAAATTGAAAAAGACATATCAACTCCTACATGTGAATGAACAATCACACAGGGAATTATGCACAACAAACATAGTGGTTGAACTACATAGCATAGTATTCAGGCCAATATTCTAACTACATAGTAAAAGTCAGTGTTTACACTTTCAAACTACATAGTACTTGACGGACGCCGGAGCCCATGTGCAGGGGCCTGGCACCATCTCCCCTTTGGTCCCTTGGGGTGCCTTACCTCTCCCTGCTCCTGCTCCGTCTCGCTCGGGCCGGCGCGTGACCCCACTTCTTAGGGTGCGCGCACACTGGCACATATTTAAAGCGGTTAATTGCACAGAGCACTTTCCTATAAATTCCTGCCCCTGTCCTGCTGCGGTCCTGCCTGCTTACATGTCTCCAGCTGCACCTCGCCTGCCACTGCTAGCAAGAAAAGCAAGGAGTAGCAACCTGGGGGTCGCCTGCCACAGCAAATCCAACTTACCTTGTGGCAGACTCTGATGAAGACCAGCAGCCCATTAGACCTTGCTTCCTTGTGCAGCTTACACCATCATTAGCAGCGGCTCAGTATATCCATGACTCCAGTCGTTACAGCAGGCTCCAACCATGGATCCTGGCAAGGTGCCAGACATCTAGGAGATCTCTAGATTGGTCACCCA
The DNA here is from genome assembly GCF_027789765.1 of Dendropsophus ebraccatus. Classification (NCBI taxonomy): domain Eukaryota; kingdom Metazoa; phylum Chordata; class Amphibia; order Anura; family Hylidae; genus Dendropsophus; species Dendropsophus ebraccatus. The sequence goes on from NC_091465.1 coordinate 27,034,613, forward strand.
GCAGATAAAACAGGAGTCACAGCAGCTACAGCAGTTGTCCGCCATGTTGCAGCAGCTCCTTTTGGGTCAACAGGTTTTTCCAACGCCTCAATCACCTCCGCTGCCGGTACTGTCTCCCCCAGGGCCGAATCTACATCTGGCTCTGCCATCCAAATTTGGTGGTGATCCCAAGTTTTGCAGGGATTTCATGTGCACCATGTACATTGAACTCATGGCCAATCAATTCACCACCGAGCGTTCCAAGGTGGCATTTGTTGTCAGCCTCCTACAGGAGAAGCCCTTAGCCTGGGCAACAACACTGTGGGATCAGGATGAACTGGTCACTGCTAATCTCCAAGCCTTCCTATCGGAGTTCCGGTGTGTGTTCGAGGAGCCAACTTGAGCGTCTTCCGCAGAGACCTCCATCCTCAAACTGTGTCAGGTTTCTCGTCTGTTGGTGAATACACGGTACATTTCTGCATGCTGGCTGTTGAACTCAACTGGAATGCTGCCCTAGCCGCTACCTTTAAGAAGGGTCTTTCCAGTCGACGTGCCTTCCAGCTGGGACCTCCCGTCCACCTTGAACAACGTGATCCATATAGCCACTCGGATTGACATTTGTTTCTCCGAGAGGGAGGTCTGCTAAGAACGGGAAATGGTCCATCCTTGCCAGCACATTCTGGCTGGCACCAGCTTTTTAGAAGCCACCCACCCTTTCATCCCTGCCAGCATCCGAGAAGCCCATGCAGGTGGAGAGAGTTCACATGACGCACTAGGAGAGAACTCGCCATTGGGAGGGGAACTTATGCCAGCCCCCATCACTTCAGCCTGAATCTCCCTCAGCATCCACAGAGGCTGAGAAACTCCCACACCTAGGTGATGTAGGAGAGGAATGTATGCATCCTTTCTGCATTTGTCTCTATTTGTGGTGATCTCTATGCCCTCGGGACAGCAACATCACTCTTCCGCCCTCCTGGACTCTGGATCAGCAGGTAATTTCATCAACGCCTCTCTGGTTCAAAAGAGGCGACTTCTGCAAATTCGACTGACCATGTCCTTTGCTACAGGCAAATACATAAGGTTGTCCACTTGTAAATCAAACCTGTGATCCTCCAGGTGGGCGCACTACACAAAGACATCGGGGGAGATTTATCATAGGGTGTAAAATTTAGACTGGTGCAAACTGCCCACAGCAACCAATCACAGCTCAGCTTTCCTTTCAGCACTGCCTAAAGCTGAGCTGTGATTGGTTGCTGTGGGCAGTTTGCACAAGTCTAAATTTTACACCCTTTGATAAATCTCCCCCATCATGTTCTACCTATTGCCAGAAATTTTCAGAAATCCTGTTAGGTCTCCCTTGGCTGCAGTTCCACACCCCAGCCTTGACCACTGGGGGGAGATCTTACGTTGGGGTCTGGATTGCTTTGACCGCTGTTTGAAGACCTCTCACAGAAGGTCATTTCCACCACTGTCTGATTCTTCCAAGCCACTGCCTGGTCTCCCAGCCCAATACCAGGATTTTGCAGATGTGTTCTCTGAAAAGCAGGCTGGTAAACTACCACATCATTGGCCATACGATTGCCCCATAGGCCTTCTTCCTGACGCCCCCTTTTGGTAGAGTGCATCCACCTTTGGTCCTGAAAACCGAAGCAGTGTCTGGCTACATTTAAAGAAAATCTAAAGAAAGGTTTCAACTCAACTCAAAATCCAGAGCTACAAGTTGGGCCCCAGGTTCCTTGCTGAAACGCATCAATCCAGTAGGCTTCAAGCTCCTTCTGCCTCCCACCATACGGATCACAAATTCCTTCCAAAGCCAGTGGTCCTCAACTGCTTTTCCAGTAAGTCTATCTTCTCCGCAGGCAGTCTATTCTGACATCTACATAAGTCAGTGTTCAGACACATTCAAACTACATAGTATGTCAGTATTCAGACACATATTCAAACTACAAAGTGCAGCAGCACCATTTCGGTCCATTCACATTACGGAATCAGCTCAGCACAGCAAAGTAATCACTACAGACATGGAGGACATGTCAATTCTTGGGGCGGATGGCGGAGTTTGCTTGAGACCCCTAGTAAATCAATGGGACAGGTGGAACTACAAGTGGAGTCCACGGCGTGGACTCTACGTGATATTTCCATAGTGTGAATGGACCCTTAATAGGTTACAATGAGGTCATGTCTTCAGTTTAAACCGGCAGGTTGTTGCGTGCCTAACCTAAAAATCCGAAATTATTCCCTATTTAAAAGGGTTTGCTATTTATAATATGTGTATATTATTGTTTTAATTTGTCATGTGGCCATTATTTGCACGTTAGGCTTCATAAATGGAAGCTTTTATCATTTAGCACTAGAGATTGTGAGCAAGGCAAGTGTCGCTGAACCTTGTCAACCAGTGTGCCTGTCTGTTCCTCTGTATTACCTCATGTGAAATAAAGAAATTTAGGAAGTCTTTACTCCATTCAAGGTGCTGGACTTCATTTACTTTTAATTATGGTTATACTTTTATTCTATGGTATAAAGAGTCAAAGAGGCTTTTCTGAATTCCTAAAGAGCACCAAGCTATAACACCCCCTTACTCCCCTCCCATAACTTATCCTGCTTGGTCGACCACGTTTTTGTGTATGCTAAAAAAAAAAAAGGGATGCGTTTTGATCTTTTTTTTTTTTTTTAGAATGGAAAAACTGATCAAAACAGATACATACAAATGCATGTTTTTTTTTTTTTATCTGTTTTTCAATTAAACGCATCATATACACGGACAGCAAAAACGTAGTGTGCACCCAGCCTAACAGTGTCAGCAGTTTGGAACATGAATTACATCTGTCAGATTTTCCATATTTGCAGATGACACTAAAGCAATAACCACAGAGGAGGATAATATAATATTACAGAGAGATTTGGAGAAGCTGGAGGCTTGGGCAGAGAAAACGCAAATAAAGTTTAATGTGGACAAATGTAAAGTTAAAAAAGGCTGTAGATATAATAACCTTTATCAACAGTACCAGGCAGTGGCTGCCAAGGATAATAAAGTCATGGCAGTGATCAAGAGAGGTATAGGTACCTGTATATAAAATAGACTTTGTGCAATTATTTAGGAAGTTGGCTTATAATGTTTTTACTGTTTACACATTATGTATGTTACAAGTGTTCTGCTTGTCTCTTAACAGAATATAACTAAAATGAGTAAAGAACGGAGTTTGGTGACGTCCCTGTCAACCATCGTCAGTTATATATTCTTCATAGTTCATGGAGTAATGATGGTGTACGTAGTGGAGGACATAAAAAGAGACAAGACCTACTGGGCTCTTCTCACTGGAATCATTCTCATGATTATTGTTGGGATTGTCAGAAAAATTAAGAAGATGGACTGTAAATGGTAATATAAATGGAGCAGCAGCACACATTTATGACCACTGCTCCAAACTCCTTCTTGCTTGGGCTGTGCAGTAAAAAGGATCAGGGGCTATGGGAACCCTATTATAGTGATTAGTGGGAGCCTCAGTGGTAGAGGTAGGGCTGTAGCAGGTACACATTTATAAGACATTGTGGGTTATGATACTCTATAAGTAAAAGGTCTTATAACTACATTCCATCTACCTTATAATAACTTATCCATCAGTTATATATTCTTCATAGTTTATGCAGTAATAATGGTGTACGTAGTGGAGGATAGAAAAAGACAAGACCTACTAGGCTCTTCTCACTGGAATCATTCTCATGATCATTATTGGGATTGTCAGAAAAATTGGGAACCCTGTTACAGCGAAAAAGGTGTTATAACTACAATCCATCTAACTTATAATAGTTTATCAGCTTACAATAAACATAGACGGGTTAGTTTTGCAGACTTCAAAGTTTTCAGATTGCTATTATTTTCTATAGCTGTCATATCTTTTAAAACGATTTATATTATTTCAATTTCTATTGATGGAGTAAACTATTTTCTGTCTTTTTGCAGGTTTTCTCCAATGGTCTTTCTATACTTATGTACTGTCGTTCCTTCTATAATTGTGGTGGAACACCATAACCTAGTTTTGAAAGCTAACAAGGAATATCCTGACTGCACCAACAGTGTAAGTATCTCTTTTACTAAATGCATTTGAAAAAGAAATAATGGACAGAAGTAACAGCAGAGAGCACTGTATCAGGCTGGGTTCACACTACGTATATTTCAGTCAGTATTGTGGTCCTCATATTGCAACCAAAACCAGGAGTGGATTGAAAACACAGAAAAGATCTGTTCACACAATGTTGAAATTGAGTGGATGGCCGCCATTTAATGGCAAATATTTGCTGTTATTTTAAAACAACGGCTGTTATATTGAAATAATTGCAGTTATTTACCGTTATATGGCGGCCATCCACTCAATTTCACCATTGTGTGAACAGAGCCTTTCTGTGTTTTTAATCCACTCCTGGTTTTGGTTGCAATATGAGGACCACAATACTGACTGAAATATACGTAGTGTGAAGATAGCCTCAGACTGGAAAGAAAACACCACTTCCTGCAGGACATACAGCAACTGATAACTACTTGAAGGATTGAGATTTTTTTTAAAGAAGTAATTTACAAATCTGTATAACTTTTTATGTATAATCTGATTTTATTGGCAACCATGCAAAATAACTGATACACATTAAATCACATGCAATAAACTGCGACCTGCAAGTCGCATGGTGTCAGATTTTCTAATATAATAAAAGAATACAGATAAAAGCAGCTATCAATTATAGCATAATGCTGCTAGAGGTGCTCAGGGCACCAAACAGAACCACCAGCAAAAAGTAACATTGATGGATATGCAGGTTGGAGAAAAAAAAAAAAAAAAAGAAAAAAAGGGAGGGAAAAGAAGGACAAAAGGAAAACAAAGATGAAGAGAAGATCAGAGGGAGGGAGGGGGATGGCAGGGGGAGGAAAATGACTACTACAGTCAGTTAGACTCGCCAATCCCAGAAACACAGAATCTCCGGATGTCAGAATTTTAGCGGATAAGAGCAAGGAACTCCTCTGAATCCATGAACAAGCGCCAAAGAAACCATATTTTCTCAAATTTGTCAGATCGGTCATGGGCCTCAGCCACTAACTCTTCCATTCTGCCAAGGTCTCTAAGCTCACTCATCCATTCTGCCAGGGTAGGTACAAGGGGAGTCTTCCAGTGCCGGGGGATGACCATGCGAGCAGCAGTCATAAAGTGTCGCAAGAGTCCCTTTTTGGACTTAGAGAGAGAACCCGGTAGTTTAGATAACAAAGTCAGTTGAGGAGAGTTGACGACAGTCTGTCCAGAGTACGCATTGTAGATTCCCAAGACTTTGTCCCAGAAGTCACGGATCCCCGGGCAAGCCCACCAAATGTGCAACATATCACCAGCCTCCGTTAGGCACCGCCAGCAGCGGTCCGAAGCCTCAGGGAACATTTTATGCAAGGTGACCGGGCAGTAATACCACCTCGAGATAATTTTGTAGTTCTTTTCCTTAGCTTTATCAGCCATGGAAATGCCGTGGGTTAGTTCACATATCGTCTGGACAGACTGTGAATCAAAAGAGGTGTTGAGATCTGCTTCCCATTTATCAAAGAAAGAAGCTCTGTCAGGGTTAGCGGTACTGATCAAGATCTGATAAATAACCGAGATGCAATGCGGAATGGCAGATGTGGAGACAACTAGGTTGTCGAAGTCAGTGAGTGCCGGGTTGTAAGTGTCCCGTGGGAAGAGGGCCTGAATGAAAGAGACCAACTGATTATGTTCCAGCCAGGACAGCCGACCTCTTGCAGACTGGGCTTGGAGAGAAGCCAAAGAAGAAACTGTCCTGCCCGTCATGCAGTCACGTATCTGTATAACTTTTTGACACCAGTTGATTTGAAATACATTTTTTCACCTGAGTACCCCTTTAAAACCAGCCTGCATTCAATGAGCTTTTCATTTAGAGCTCAGCTGAATACTCAATAAGTGATCTATTAGGTACAACCATTTATCTCTGACCTTGCCATAAACTAACCTCTAGGATCAGTAAATGGAAGAAACTGGAAGCTGAATAGTTAGTGCCCAGCTTCCTTTTACCACCATAAAAATGCTGAAGCTTGGGGGAGTGAGTAGGAACTGGACTCCATAATTGAAACAGTGACGCTTTTGTCTAAACCCCTTCATGCCCACCAAAAGTCATTATAGGCGGGGTAGGCGTATGCAGGCAGCCGCTGAGGTAGCCCTCTGTTGACAGGTCAACTTTTAAGGAATTTAAAAGCTCTCCTCCTTAAGCCCCTATTACAAGGGACGATGGAGAGGAGCAAACTAGCACTGTCAGCATTCGCTTGCTCCTTGTTCCCCGCTCGCTGCTGGCGTTATTACACATGTTGGCAGTGAGCGGGTAAGAGGGGGGGGCTGCTCAGGTGATTGCTAGATCATCAGGGCAGCCCATAGAAGATAGCTCCTATCTCACGGTGCAACGGCACCAGATCATTGCTATCTTAGTCGTTTGTCTTTAAATATGCTGAAAGACAAAGACAGACAACGATCAGCTGACATTGTTCATGTCGGCTGATCGTTGTCTTCTATTACACAAGACGATTATCGTCTGTAACGGTCGATATTGGCCGATAATCATTTTGTGTAATAGAGCCTTTAGATTCCACCACTCTGTGCCAGTACAAACTAAAACAACAGTATTCTACCTTTTTAAAATTAAAGGGGTTGTCCTGGAAACAGAAGACTACTGGAGCCTTCTGCTCCCCAGCACTCACTTCCTTAGATTCCACATCTTGGAAGGAAACATTCCAAAATTTGGAGGGGCAGGTCTAAGTTGTGAACATCACATGTGAGAGAAAGTAAAATGCAGAAACACTGTGCAGCTAAAGTACTGTACATCACAACTTAGCCCTACGTCCTCACATCTCAGAAGAGGGGGTGGGGGAGAGAAAGTTTCAGCTCCAAAAGCAGAAGACTTTATTCGTCCTCTGCTACCCAGACGACCCCTTTGATCTTATTTCCATATGTTCTTTTTAGACAGTTCTTTTTTTAAGAGTATCGTGATCGCGTTAATATCAATAGCTGGACAATCTCTGTGAACTTTAACCAGAATTATCTACAGACATTACTCTGCATTGTCAGTTCTACACCAGATGTTTCTCCACAAATTGGTGTGCACATAAGGTATACATAAGAGGATACTCCAACAGCTTGACATTAACAGACAAAAAAGCAGATATTTATTATGTACTCCCAGTAAAATCCATTACTTTAATTTTACTCACAAAAAGAAACTCTATTTCCGTCCATATAGAACAGCTATGATCCAGTCTTTACTGTAACAGCTGCACCAACTTTACAAATGTCAAAAACCAAATACTTCCACCAAAACAACAAAGAGGATGCATTGTTGCGCTCAGAACTAAGGACTCATTTACTTCTGATTCATATCACAATCCACTGTGAACATTCTTTGACAATCTGTTAAAATTGGGTGCTAACATATACTTGATTGAAATCCCGAATGTAGTCAGCTAGTAAGCACAAAATAGAGTTATTTGCATGGATGTATTTATAGTTAGGAATGACCTGCACTGAATCCTTGAAGTCTCCACAAAAGGTGACTTGGAATCCTTGGAAGACCCTGCAGCAGAGATGCACAGCCATGCAATCTCAATGGAGGATCCTCCAGTCCTGCCTGAAACTGCATATAATATACAGTACCTTTCCCCTAAATTATTCTCTGATAATCAGTTACTGGCTACTGTATCAGTACATTTGTATTATATTGTATGTTTGCTTTGTTTTATATTATATATCATATGCATGTTCTGATCTCTTGCCAGGACCACAGTGCAACAAAACAATGCAAAGAAATGCGAATATATGAAGAGTCAACATTCTTGACACTGATTACAGGACGTTGGCTGATGTCAAGAGGGGACATGACCCGAGACCAGCTTGGACAGCTTCTTCTGACATACTTTGCATTGGGTGCAGATACCCTGGATATTTTAGATTTTATACAGGGGGCATCACAAGACTCCAGCCAGATTGCAACTTGGGTTGGACTGGGTCTATTCGCTTGGTCTATGATGCAATTCCCATTTATGCTCTCTGAAGGTTTCTCTATTTCATTACTGGATATACCGGATAGTGAGGAACAGCAACCTCCACCTGCAGTGAAGACTTGCATAGGGTATTTTACAGACGATTTTGTACGTGTGATGACCCTGTGTTTCACATTGATAATGCAGGACGTACCCTTTCTGTTTTATAGATTGTACTTGACAACCAGAGAGGGATTGTTTCTTCATTCCCTAACATTTTTTATAATCAAAAACATTTTTACTATTGCAATTCAGCTATACAGGGTTGGTGCATTTATTTGCAGCAGAAGAAGAAAACGCCCTACTCCACCACCATGAAAGTACCATACAGTATTCAGGGTAGATGTGTGCGAATTATAAAAAATGAAAATCACTTAAAAAATATACTTTCTACTGTTATTTGCAAAGTAGAAAAAAAAAGAAAAGAAATAGTTATAGTGGCGAAGGCTGTGATGATCAATCCTAAAGGGTGTGCTCCATGTTGAAATATTTTCTTAAAGGAGAAGCTAAATTTTTTTTATTAAAGTATTGTATTGTCCCCCAAAAAAGTTATACAAATTACCAATGTACACTTATTACGGGAAATGCACATAAACTGCTTTTTTCCCCTGCACTAACTACTGCAACAAGGCTTGACTTCCTGGATAACATGGTGATGTCACAATGCGACTCCCAGAGCTGTGCGGGCTGTGGCTGCTGGAGAGGATGATGGCAGAGGGATGCTCAGTGTGCCTCCAGTGCCCTGTGTCCCTCAGTGTCCCCCTGCCATCATCCTCTCCAGCAGCCACAGCCCGCACAGCTCTGGGAGTCGGGTCGTGATATCACCATTTTATCCAGAAAGTGACATCACCATGTTATCCAGGAAGTGAAGGCTTGATGCAGTAGTAAGTGCAGGGAAAAAAAGCACTTTATAAGCATTCCCCGTAATAAGTATATTGGGGATTTCTATAACTTTTGGGGGAGCAATACAATACTTTAATAAATTTTTTTACCGGACTTCTCCTTTAACCCCTAGACGACCCTGGGCATACCTGTACATCCAGCGGTCGCTAGGGGTGTTCAGAGCGGGGCCGCGCGCCGGCCCTGCTCTGGACCGCCGCGATCCCAGGTGCGGGCTATAAGCAGGCACGGTCCGATTGCCGTGCCCGCTAATTAAGTATTCAGATGCAACTGTCAAAGTTGACAGCTGCATCTGAACACTTATTGCAGCCCATTCCATGGTGTCTAGTGGGGAGAATCGCCCCCCCCCCCCCCCCCCCGCGACACGATGGCGGAGGGGCGATCCTTGCATACGGCACTGGTCAGGGTCTGCGCCGTAATGGTGCTGATCCCGACTCGGCACTCTATTGCTTATCTCATTGATCTATGCAGTATTACTGTACTGCATAGATCTCAAAGAGAGATCAGTGTGCATATACTAGAAGTCCCCCAGGGGAAATAACCCTAACCCCAGGGGGAATAACCTTAATCCGAGGGAGGAATGAACCTAACCCAGGGGGGCTTCTAGTATAAGTGTAACAAAAAAAATGTTTTATTAATAGAAAAAACCCTCCCCTAATAAAAGTTTAAATCACCCTTTTCCCATGTTATAAATAAAAATAAATAAACATGTTTTTTATCGCCGCGTGCTTAATCGCCCAAACTATAAATTTATTTCATTCCTGATCTTGCACGGTAAATGGCGTAAGCGCAAAACAATTCCAAAGAGCACAATTGCGCATTTTGGTCACCTCAAATGCAGAAAAATTGTAATAAAAAGCGATCAAAAAGTCGCATATGCGCAATCAAGGTACCAATAGAAAGAACACATCATGGCGCAAAAAGACAGCACCTCACCGCACCTCAGACAGCCCCATAGATCAAAGGATAAAAGCGCTATATGCCTGGTAATAGAGCGATTTTAAGGAACATATATTTGTTAAAAAATGGTTTGAATTTTTTAAAAGCCATCAAATAAAATAAAAGTTATACATGTTACATATCGTTGTAATTGTAACGACTTGAGGAACATTTATAACAAGACAGTTTTACCCCAGGGCGAATAAAAAAAAATGTGTTTTTTTCAATTTCACCACACATTGAATTTTTTTCTGGTTTTGCAGTGTACCTTAAGGGTACAAACACACACGGCATATACGCTGCGTATTTACTGCTGCGATACGCAGCAGATTAGATCTAAATAACTGAACACAGTATCAAATCTGCTGCGTATCTGCTGCGTGTGTTTGTACCCTAAGCAAAAATGCAGCCTGTCATTGCAAAGTACAATTAGTGGTGCAAAAAATAAGGTCTCATGTGGGTTTCTAGGTGAAAAAATGCAAGTGCTATGGCGTTTTAAGCACAAGGAGGAAAAAAACGAAAACGCAAAAATTTTAATTGGCCCGGTCCTCTAAGGGTTAATGTTTCTTTCACTTACCTTATGTTAGCCATAACATTAGATACTGTAGCAGTAGACTGATTTTGGATGATTCTAACCTTTCTGCTGCCTGAAGTGAAAACAGGAATGCCCCCCACACCCAAGGTTTGTGTTCAGAATATCTGTGGTCTAAATCAGTATCAGTAAAGTGGGCTGTGTACCTGTATATGTTACTTATACAGTTACAAAATAATACCACTAAACAAAGAATAAATAACACCATACAAAGTACTATATTAAATTGTGCTGCTATTTAAAAGAGAAGTCCTGTGAAATAAAAAAGGCAGGCAGACCAGGGGTGCGGGAAATTAGTAACAAAGTACAGTATACTTATCGGTCTCACTGACGGCTGCTGGCTGGTATTCTCAGCTAGAATCCTGTCCCAGCCACTAAATATATTGGGCTTGGTTCACACTGTCTTTTCATTTCCTTGTAATATGTTGTTATATGTTTCATGATGTTGCCTATTACCCAGGTCATTTACTAGTTTACATTTTAATTGTTCCAGAACACTCCATTCCTGGACTTTTATCCCTATGCAAGAGTCTGTGTATTGTACATTTTTTATTATGTCTATGCTGTGATAAAGGGCAGTCCTGCCCGAAATACATTGGTGGTTTTTTTACGATTTCTGCTCTATGTGAATGTGCCTTTATGGATCTCCAATAAAGGGTTGAAAACCTTTGGATGCGCCAGACCTTACTTTGTGTTTTTTCCTGGATTAATGTTCCACTTAGCCAGTGGTAAGTCCATTGCTGTTATACTCTACATATGTCTCACAGTCTAGGGAAGACTCTGCATCTATGTGTGACAGTTTTTGTTCTGTTCAGTTCTTTAACCCCTTCCCCGGGATACAATCTGGGCCTTAATGCCCAAGTAATGTTTTGCGCTTTCCATGGTCGCCTCCCAAGCTGTGTGACTTTTTATTTTTTAATTGACTTAGCCATATGAGGGTTTATTTTTTGCTGGATAAGTTATAGTTTTTATTGGTCCAATTTTGGCATGTATGATTAGCAGATCATTACTATAATACACAGAATAAGTCCTCTATTGCAGTGTATTGTTTCTATGAGCATAACACTGACAGGCATTGTACCCGGCTTTGCTGCAGACATGGCCGGGTGCTCAGGCCCCTTAATGACAGCGGATACACCTTTTACAGTGGTCCCTATTGAGCCTTATTTAGATCCATATGCTTTTCTCAGGCAGGATTGAAATAAGTTAAAGGGGAAGTATCAGCAGGTTAGACAAAGGACGCTAAGTATGAAGGTATGCTTCTTAGGGCCCTATTCCACCGGACGATTATCGTTCAGATTATTGTTAAATTGTTCGAATCTAAACGATAATCGTTCGGTTGAAATGCAGTTAACGATTAACGACCGAGGGAGAAATCGTTGATCGCTTTATAAGACCTGGACCTATTTTTATCGTTGCTCGTTCGCAAAACGTTCGCATTGAATAAGACATCGTTCGGTCGTTTGCAGTAGATACAAACGCAATAGCGAAGAAATAGCGAAAAAAAACGATCACAAGTACAATCATAAGTAACGATTATTGTTCCATGGAAATAAGTGAACGTTTTCAGGTCTTTCGCAATAGCGGTTGTTTGAGATCATTAATCGTTAACGATTATGCAAACGATAATCGTCCGGTGGAATAGGGCCCTTACCTTTATTTTTGGGGCTGTTCCCATGCTGTTTGTTGTGAAATCTTCTGCTCGGTGAGGCTGTTAGGAGCACTGAGGGCGGGGCTACTGTCCCCGAGCGCCAATCCGCCCCGTCATCTTCGTCCGCCGTCCTCAGATGTCCCTCACTTCCAGGTAGCGGAGCAGTGAATGGGAGAGAAAAGGCTGCTGTTGCGCATGCGCAACAGTTTAATTGAGCGTACAAAGTAAATCGCCATAGTACTCCTTTAAGAAGGCCAGGTGTAAAGACCAATGTGTATGGACATATCTTTTTTACAACATTGTGTGGACAATCTGGAATCCTTCAAAACGTCAATGCTAAACACAGTGCAAGAACTGAAAGAGACTTCTGCAGCTCAAATTACATTGCCCCATATATTAGCAGACCACCTGGACGAACTGGAAAACACGAATCGATGCAATAATATATGGGTCTGGGATCTCCTTGAGTGATATCCACTCCTGTGGCAACTTAAAACAGGTGCATTGACAAGAAGGCAGATTAATGAAGCAAATATTATTTTTACTACATACTGAAAAATATAAGTTTAACCCCTTCACGACCAAGGATGTAACTGTAGGTACTCGGTTGGGTAGGAATTCAGAACGGGGAAGCGCGGCGATCCCTCTCTGAACCACTGCGATCCTGGGTTCTAATAATAGCCCAGGACCGCGGCCATTAGTGGGTCTGATCGTCGCGCCCGCTAATGAGCCATTTAGATGCAGCGGTCATGGCTGACAGCTGCATCTAAATGGCTATTTGTCCCCATCATTGGTGGTGTAGTGGGCAGATCACCCCCCGCGATGCGATCCCGCAGGGGCGATCCGTTTAACTTACCCGGCTGGGCCTTAGCGTCGATATGACGCTGATCCAGGCTCGGTATTCTGCTGATCTCGTCTGCAGCAGACCAGACCAACAGAGCACCGATCTAATGGATCTGTAATATATGCAGCATTGATCTCAATGGGAGATCAATGCTGTGTATACAGAAATCCCCCCCAGGGGACTTCTAATTACTATGTAAAAAAATAAAATAAAGTTTTTTCATTAATAAAAAAATAACCCTCCCCTAATAAAAGTTTGAATCACCCCTCTTTTCCCATTTTATAAATAAAAATAAATAAACATATTTGCTATCGCCACGAGCGTAATTGCCCGAACTATTAAATTATCATATTCCTGATCTCGCACGGTAAACAGCGTAAGCGCAAAAACCCGCTAAAGTGCAAAATTGTGCATGTTTGGTCGCATCGAATCCAGAAAAATTGTAATAAAAAGTGATCAAGAAGTCGCATATAAGCAATCAAGGTACCGAGAAAAAGTACAGATCATGGCGCAAAAAATGTCACCTCAATCAGCCCCATAGACCAAAGGATAAAAGCGTTATAAGCCTGGGAATAGAGCGATTTTAAGGAGCATTTAGACTTTTAAAAAGGTTTTAACTTTTTAAAAGCCATCAAATAAAATAAAAGTTATTACCGTACTGACTTGAGAAACATAGATAACATGTCAGTTTTACCATAGTGCAAACGCTGTAAACCCTCCCCCCCCCGTCAAATAAAAAAAAATTGTGTTTTATTTTCAATTTCAGTGCACAAATATTTTTTTCCCGATTTCGCAGCATATTTTATGGAAGAATTAAGTCTGTCATTGCAAAGTACAATTAGTGTAGCAAAAAAAAAATAAGGGTCCGTGTGGGCCTGTAGGTGAAAAAAAAGGAAGTGCTACGGCCTTTTAAACGCAAGGAGGAAAAAACAAAAGCGCGAAAACGAAAATTTGCACGGTTCCGAAGGGGTTAAAATGAAAAAAAAAACAAACAAAAAAAAAACATTTTTTCCAAAAAACTGTTAATAAAATTGAATCAATCAAGTTGGCTCCATTAAAAAGTAAAAATTGTCCTGCAAAAAACAAGCTCTCAAATGGCTAAAAAAATAAAAATGCTATGACTCTTGGTCGGCAACGATGAAAAAAGTAAGACAATTGCGTGGCCACTAAGGGGTTAAAATAAAATATAAATAAATTATAAAAATCCCCCCCCCCCCCCTCCCGAAGAAAGTGTGTACATTGGAAATATGTTTCATACACAATGTGTAACAGCCCTTTTAAGGGGTTAATAGTCTAAACAGGTAAAATGAGATGCCCATATTTGGTCATAAGGAAATAACTTGTCGTCTCCGTTGCTCAGGTATAATATATTGTGAATGAATGACCTCTGAGTGTAGCTGTGGAATGCCGGGTGACTGAATTCCTCCGGGAAGCTTCCTCCCGTGTCTGTCAGTGATGTCACCGCTCCACATTCCAGCACTGACAGCTCTCTCACGGCTCCACTTGACTTTCTGTCCCGCGCAGCCGCCCTTCTCTAGCCCTCTCCCTTCTGATTGGCTGCAGGTGTAATCCTCTTCACTCCCATTGGCTAAACCTACTAATCTTTTCGCCAGGTAATTGACGCTCTAATCCTATTGGTTCTCAATTCCTCGTTGATTGGCTAGACCTGCCTCTGTAGTAGAACGCGATTGGTCAAAACGGACACTAAGTCTTTCCTATTGGCTGAGGGCCGCTGCCACAGTTATTCCGCCATATTCCGAGAGTCCAGTTTACTCCGGACAGGGTGCTAATAGCAACTATACAGTAAGCGCTGAGGATAGCTCCGCCCACAGTCACATGGCCAGCGCGTCATCACAGATCCTTTAGCCCACTTGGAAATAGCGATTACCGCGCTCTTTGGCCGGTGTCCGGCAGAGTTACTTCGCTGTGGGGGTGTGTGGAGACCGTGACAGGATTCGGAGCCGCCGATAACTTGTTGGACACTGTCGCTGTGCAGGTGCATGGGAAGGTGTCGCGCGCAGTTGCTGCCCCTCGCCTCTAGGGGGCGCCAGGCTCAATGTAAGAAGTTGTGTGACTAGCTGGTATCCATGACCCTGACCTCCCGGGGCTGGGAGCTCCTCACCTCGTCATCTCCCTCAGTCATGCTCGGTGCTCGGTTCCGCATTCCTCCGGCGGGGCCCGGGCTGTAGCTGCTGCTGCTCCTCAGGTAACTTTATCCGCTCATCTCTTATTTATAGCCTGTGCATTGCTCTATAGGAGCCTCACGTATACATTGTGCTGTCCACTCTCTCACTTCTGTCTATCACTATGACAGCACCCAGCTTTCCCAGGCTCCTGAATGACAAACCTGCCTATAGAGCTCAGTGTATAGTCAGATACAAGGGAGAAGTGCCATACACCAGACAGGGTTGTATAACTACCACACCCATGCTGGTTGTCAGGGCATGATGGGAGTTGTAGTTTGGCAACATAGTGGTGATGGGGAACCGCTGGAGAACTAGGACTCAGCAGATCCAATGACAGCCTGCAGGTGAGATGGTTTTCTGCATCTGTTGGCATACATTGGAAATCGCAGTTGTAGTTTAAAGGGGTACTCCAGCAGGGGGGCACTTTTTTTTGCTTGGACCAGGGAGGAGGTGGCCGAGGGAAAAGACGTCCACTCACCTCCCCGGTTCCAGCGGCGGGTCCTGCATTGCGGCGCTCCGGTGCCCGGTTCCCGGCCGTTTCCTGGTGTCTGACGCTGGCCCGAGACGTGACGTTCAGCCACTCAGTGAAGGAGGCGGGATCCGTTTCAAGTCCACTCAGATCCCGCCTCTGTCACTGAGTGGCTGAACGTCACGTCTTGGGCCCGCGTCAGACACCAGGAAACGGCCGGGAACCGGGCACCGGTGCGCCGCGATGCAGGACCCGCCGCTGGAACTGGGGAGGTGAGTGGACGTCTTTTCCCTCGGCCACCTCCTTCCCGGTCCCAGCAAAAAAGTGCCCCCCCCGCTGGAGTACCCCTTTAAGGGTACAAACACACACACCGCAGATACGCAGCAGATTTGATGGTGCAGATTTGATGCTGTGTTCTGCTGTGTATCGCAGCAGAAAATAGGCTGCGTATACGGTGTGAGTGTTTGTACCTTTAAAACACTTGGAGACCCATGGAGAATACCTCCACAGATGCATGAATGTGACTGGATCTGAGCGTTCAGGTTCATGCAAAATCTTGCATGAGGTTGCTGTAGGTTCGCTCATCTCTAAATGTGACCGTAAGGCTGTAAGGCAGGTTACAAAGTATTTTGGTCCATTAAAAGAAACAAACCAAGACATCAATTTTTAAAGTAAATGTACCACTGCTCTTTTATTTATTTATTTTTTTACATGAATTAAAAAAAATAAAAAAATGTCGGTCTATTACCAAGCAACAGCCTGGCATGAAGCACTGGGGTTGGGCCTGCTGGCCTCCAGTGTGACTATCTCCCCTCTGTGACACGGCTTAATTAGAATCTATAGAGCCACGTCACAGAGAGGAGGAGAGATTGTCACCCTGGGGGCCGACGCTCGGTAATAGACCGTCGCCGTGCATGAAAATCGGGCAGCGGTTAAAAAAAAACAAAAAGAAAAAAACTATTTCGGCATTGGCATCCCCGTGCCAGCACTGGTCTATTCATGTAAGAAATAAAAAAAAACGATGTACCTAGTGGAACATTCGCTTTAATATTGCTTTCCGTTGAGCTCAATGTAAAAACACTAAGGCTAGGTTGCAAAAAACGGATGAAAAAAACATGCATTTGTGTGCATCCATTTTGATCCGTTGTTCCATTGACTTCCATTTAAAAAAAAAAAAAAGATCAAAACGGATCTGTTTTTTTTTTTTTACGGACACAAAAATGTAGCTGACACTACTTTTGTGTCCGTTAAAAAAAAAGGATCCGTTTTGATCTGGGTTTTTTTTACTATGGAAGTCAACGGAAAAACGGATGCACACAAATGCATATACGTTTTTTCATCCTTTTTTTGCAAAAACTGATGGAAAAAATGGATTTCAAAAATGCAGTGTGAACCTAGCCTTACTGTACTTTGAAATAACAAGGCATTGATATTATTGTTACACTGTATTAAAACAGGGTCACATCTTTGTATCTTTCTATATCATTGTAACCACACACACACTTTGTCAGGAATGCCAGATGCATACAGTGGTCTCTAACCTGTGGCTGAGGGGAAACTGCAACTCCCAGCATGCCTTGACATCAGTTGGATAAAAATTGTAGTTTCCCTGCTAGTAGTTGGGGCATTTCACAGCTGGACACTCCTGATGGCAATTTGTCCCCAATGCAAATAAATGGGGTGGCACATAAAATGTCAATAAGTGGCACATTGCTTATTTAACATGGATTCCCCACGGGTTCGCCCGAGTGATGACAATAGGGTTAATCCCCATGCAGAAAAGCATACCATGGAAATACATGTTGGATTACTACTCGGATGTGTGAACGTAGCCTAAGGGTGCCTTCACACCTACAGGATCCGCAGTACTGTAGATCCGCAGCAGATTTGATGCTGTGTTCAGTTATTTAAATGAAATCTGCTGCGGATCCACAGCAGAAAATACCCTGCGGATCAGGTAAGTGTGAACGTACCCTAAAGCGGTTTAGTAGAAATAAGCATTGTATGTTTGTAGCAAAATGCTCACCTCAGCAAACTCATTGCACATGTGCGTGATATGTCTTTGGCAGCATAACAGATGACTTGCATTGGGGGTTTAGTGAACATAGTGGATGTCTATTATTATTATTATTATTATTATTATTATTATTATTATTATTATTATTATTATTATTATTATTATTATTCATTCTATGCACTGGTTAGAAGTGTTACCTAATTTGACACTTTTTGTTCATTATAATTATTATTATTTTTTTAACTAATCATCTATTACGAGCTGCCCGTAAACAGCTAGGATAAATATGGCAAGGATGAGCTGAGCAGGTTTTTTCCCTTGGGGAGAGGATCTATTCCCTTGAGGAACTGTACTGTGCTGTTTCCATAACTGTTCTGTATACTAGCTGTATGTATGTGTGTATATATTATATATATATATATTCACTTTCCTCCTATACAGGACCGCTGCCAACTCCCTTGTTTTGATGAAACGGACCCCCTTCTCCAGTTAGCTGGGGTTCTAGATTGACAATCAGACATTTATTCCTTGGATAGAATCTTAAAGGGGTTATCCAGCACTACACAAACATGGCCACTTTTCCCCCTATTGTTGTCTCCAGTTCAGGTGCAGTTTGCAATTAAGCTCCATTTACTTCAATGGAACTGGGCTTCAAAACCCCACCCAAACTGGAGACAACAGTAGGGGGAAAGTGGCCATGTTTTTGTAGCGCTGGATAACTCCTTTAAGCCAGGGATGGGGAACCTTTGGCCCTCCAGCTGTTGCAAAGCTACAATTCCCAACATGCCTGGATAGCCAAAGCTTTAGCTTTGGCTGTCCAGGCATGATGGGAATTGTAGTTTTGCAACAGCTGGAGGGCCAAAGGTTCCCCATCCCTGACCTAAATGTATTGGTGGGATAACCCTGTGAAGTCCATTGGAGGTATGATAGATTGGAGATGAATGGAGATTTTGGCCAGGGCTACGTGACAGCTTAAAATTACATGCCTGTAAACAAAAGCGCACTCTTGTAAATCACAATAGAATGCAAATATTTTATACGGAGGAAGAACTGCTTCAAATGTGCAACTACTGCTAATGTTTTTAACGTGCAATGTTAGTGTTTCAACCATTTATTTCCCAGGTAATGTCTCACTTTCACATTTTGGGAACTTCGCCAAATAGTTGTATAGCATTAACAGTTTATGAACCCATGTTTGTAAATGATCGGGCCTTGTCCATTGTGAAGCAACCGGGTAAGGTTATATTCACAAGGGGCAGATTAATTGCTGACATTTCTTCAAAAAAATCCCATACCTTTTTATGGCTTTATGTGGGTGTGGGTGTTTTTTTTTTTTAGTTTAAGTAGGTGGGATATTCAGTATTTATTTTTTTTCTTGAGATAAAATATCAAGTGATAAATTGATCATGTGATTCAAGGATATGAAGAAGAAATTAAAGTAAAGTACCAGAGAGGAGTGAATCTTTTAAAAATACAGTTCACAACGTCATTGAGTCTTCCAAAATTCACACACTTTTCAAACCCAACTTAACAAATCAATACATACCCGTCTGCGCTCTCCCAGTGTCCTCTTGTGTGTTTTCAGCCGCCTCCAGCCCGCTCAGACAATCAATTATTGCCATCTGTAAGGGGCCTGAGCCCCAAAAATGCTGGATAAACTGTCGCATGAAACATGCTATAAGAAAAACATATATCTTCCAGCTGCCCCATACACATCAGTCCATATGCTCCCCACGGGAGTGGTGAGCCATCACCTAACTGCTCTGGTGTAGACTTATTCCTCAAAAGGGTAGAGTTCGAGCACCTTGGTATTAAGTAGGAAAAGTCCAGCACAGACTCCCCCCCCCCCCCCCCCCCCCCCCAAAAAAAAAAAAAAAGGAGATGGGAGAACAAAACAACATGCACTTACCTCCCCAACTCCAGTGCTGGGGTCCACTCTCCTCTGCTCTGGTTCCCGGTCCCCGGTCGCTTCTAGGTCTAAGGGGATCTGGGACGTGACGTGTCGGGACCCCGCTATGGCCGCTGACTGGTTGCGCAGACTTGGGACATCACGTCCCAAGTCCCCCTCTAAACCAGGAAGTAGCCGGAAAAGAAGCGGAGGACAGTGGACCCCAGCGCTAGAGCCGGGGAGGTAAGTGCATGTATTTTTTTCTAACAACTTTCCTCGATTTGATAGAAAATGGGATTCCTAACATATATGTAAATCTCTGTCCCTGAATGTTGACTGAAGGCTTCTCTTTTATGCCTGACCACCCTTGAAGTGCTGAGCATCTGTCCCTTGTGTAGGTACTTGTTCATGTACACGGTGCTGCCTCCTAAATCTTATCTTCCTGTTTGGTCTGCAGGCTTGTTAGCACCATTGCCATAAACGCAGTTCAGCGCTTAGTGTAATCCCTCCTTTGCTGTGCTGCTGTTTCCTTTCTGCTTACAACCTAGTGGCTTGCAAACGCAGTGGATCAGTAACCACCTTGTTTTTTCTGGTGAGGAAAATGTTGTGGCTAGACGTTGAAAGTTAGTAAATGCTTTACCTACATTTCTGTGAAAGAAAAATGTTGCCCAAAGCAAACCTATCTGCTTTTATGCTACTGAGCAATTTAAAGGGACTAACTTTCATGTTTCATAAACCACAAGTCCCTGGGTGCGGTGCCCAGTAGTTTCTTCCTCTCCCACCAGCATTAAAGCATACCTGAACAACATCAAAAAGGGATGACAGGTTCCCATTTAAAGGGATTATCTGGGGGTGTATCCTCTTTTCTGAGACACATGACAGTCCCGCAGGAACTGTCTGCTCAACCAATCACTGACCGCAGAGGTTCCCTGCCACGGTGACTCACTGGTCAGTTTTTTGTGGACAAAGTGTCACTAAAACCAGGAACAAAGGGCTAAGTAATGGAATAACAGCAATTTGGAGTGGGTTAGGTGAGTATCATTTTGTTTTTTATTTTTTACACGGACCCCAGTGAGATATGTTATTAGGGGATTGTTACAGGCATCACTCAGCTGGCAGGTGAAAAGGCTCATGACCCAAAGCTTTGGCAGTGTTAGTGAAGGACTCACCTTCTGGACACTTGTTGTGTAGCATCCCAATCACCAACACAACACCATTTTTGTCATGCAACTTGTGTGACTGAAACCTATGTCTTAAAGGGGTCTTCTAACATCAGTTAAAAAAAAATGCAGAAAGCTTTGTTTATATGTTGGTCCCAGTTCTGAAACCACCAAAAGTTTGTTATTTTCGGGGTCTTGGCTCTGTACTTCCTGGTTGAGCTCCGGCCGCCCTCTGCTGCGTCATCGGCTGCTCAGCCGCGATTGGCTGATCATAACTGTGCTTAGCCAATCGCGGCTGAGCATCTGATGACGCTGAAGAGGGCGACCGGCACTTGGGACAGTCAGAGATGTTCGGCCGGCTGCCCGAAGATGACGTCGTGGCACAAGATGGCGGATGGGCGCGACACGGATCAGGTATGTATAGCGCACCACACTTCCGGGTACACGGGTGTGGGTGGTGGGACACGGGGAAGGGGGCCATTCACAGACATAACATACATTACAAAGTTGTATAACTTTGTAATGTGTGTTATTCTGTGAATAATTCTTTACCGCCGCACTGCCCCTTTAATACATGAATAGAGTGTACAACGCTGATTCTATATCTCCAATGTTTATCTTTCTATGTTCTTGCATTTCTTTGCTATAAGCCACAAATGAAGGAGTCTAATGGTGCGTTTACACAGACAGATTTATCTGACAGATCTTTGAAGCCAAAGCCAGGAACAGACTATAAACAGGGATCAAGTAATAAAAGAAAGACTGGGATCTATCCTCTTTTCAAATCCATTCCTGCCTTTGGCTTTCAAAATCTGTCAGATAAATCTCTCTGTGTAAACGCACCATAAGTCGTCCTCTCCATTATATTATTGAGCTAAGTAGTCTTCTCTATGCAGCCACATGCCCAGTCTGTAGGCTTACAACAGAGAAATACAAAGGAGTAGAAAGCTACAAATTACAGATTTACTTACTTACAGATGACTTTAGGGTTTTGAGGAGGGTGAGTTGGAGGTGACAGTCCCTTTAAAGTGACTCTGTACCCGCAATCTAACCCCCCCCCCCCCAAACCGCTTTCACCCTCAGCTGCTTTTAATCCAAGATCTGTCCTGGGGTCCGTTCGGCAGGTGATGCAGTTATTGTCCTAAAAAAACAACTTTTAAACTTGCAGCCCCGTGCCCAACAGCCTAGGCCCAGATTGTGTATGCATTAGGCTGGCACAACCTCTCTGTCCCTCCTCCCCGCCCTCCTCATCATTAGGAATGCTCCAGGCAGATTTTCTACTATTCCTCACCTGTGTCAGCACGGCACATGGGCTGGATCGTTGAGGCACCTGTGCAGTGTTCAGACAGGAGAAAATGTTCTAGGGGCATTCCTAATGATGAAGAGGGTGGGGAGGAGGGACAGAGGGGTGGTGCAAAGTTAGGGCACAGATATTCTAGGCCACGGACGTTTGACACAGATCTGCCAGTTTAAAAGTAGTTTTTTAGGACTATAACTGCATTACTTGCCAAACGGACCCCAGGACAGATCTTGGATTAAAAGCAGCTATCTGAAGGTACACGGGGTTTGAGGGGTCAGATTGTGGGTACAGAGTCACTTTAAAAGTGTTATCCAGTATTTGAAAAAGCACAGCTACTTTCTTGCACCACTCAGCACAGCACCACTCCTGTCCTCAGCTTGTCTGTGGTATTGCCGTTGAGCTGTGTTCACACATCCAAACTGAGGACGGGAGGGGTGCTGTTTCTAGAAGAAAGCTACCATGTTTTTCTTATGGTACTTTTACACGGAGCGATAATTCGCCTGATCGCACGATTAACGATTTTAAATGAACGATGTTTTTTTTTATAACGATCAGCGTTTAGACTGAACGATACATCGTACGAAAAATTCGCTATGCGATCGTTTTGCGATCGTTTAAGCCTATCTCACACATAGGTAAAATCGTTGAAAGACTGTTTACACTGAATGATCTGCAAATTTTTTGCGAATGACCGACGATAATTTGAGAACATGTTGAAAGATTAAAATGAACGATTTCTCGCTCATCGTTTGATCGTTCGCTGCGCTTACACGAACGATTATCGTCCGAATTCGATCGTTATCGTGCAGATTCGAACGATAAATCGTTCCGTGTAAAAGTACCATAAGTCTAGATAACCCCTTCTAGTATGAAACAACCAGCCCTTTATTTGCTGCAGCCTTCTGTAATTATATGGAAACAATTAGATGTGTTTACAAGGAAGCACTGCTGTTATTCAAGGTTTTCCCTCTCTGTTTTCTAATGACTCTTGTCGTCATGTTTGTTTTTACAATTTATAACCTTGACTTGAGCAATTTTTCTCCGGCTCCCGTGCTTGGGCAGCACCGCCTTCATTATAAATATCACTTGTTACAGTGCTAAGGATAAATCTACATAAAGTCACAACAAACACATGAAATAGCATTGACCATTTCCTTGACCCTGCCTTGTTTCATATAGTTGATTCAAGTAGTTAGACTTCTCTTGGTTGCTGTTTTTGATGCTGATCATGTCGTTCTCTTTGCCTCTCTGTGCTTCAGCCTTTGGGGAAGATGAAATCTAGTGCAGAGGTAAAGTGGGGCACTTGCCCGTAGCAACCAGTTAGTTTGGAAAATGAAAGTTTTAATTAATTGTCCCCGCTAGCATAGGGAAGTGAGTAATGTTTAGGCTGGGAGGCAGCTTATGCAGAAACCTTCTTCCTATCCATTGATCTGTAATAAAAACTAAGTCCTGTCCTGTATTATAGTGGCCCTGTCAGATTAGAAGGGTTCTATCTGGTGCCTGCTGGAAGTGTCTAGGTGCTTTATTTTTCTTACTTATTTTTGTGTTGGGTAAGAAGGAAGACATACATGGGGAAACTTTTTGTAAAAAATTCTTTCAATTTGTAGACTCTGTAATCACAGAAAATCAAGCAGGGACATCGACCCCGACCAGGCAGATAAAAGAGAACTTTCTCCTAAGATGAAAGCGCAGCCAGTCTAAAATATAAAATAATAACGCACGTATGCTGCTAAATGCGAATAGGAGATAAACATGCGTGGCATAAAAAATTATTTAACAAAAAAAACTGTTGTTAAATTGGCAGCAGAGTGCTGTGTCAGACTGGAAAAAATATACCACCTCCTGCTGGACATACACCAGCTGATAAGTACTGGAAGACCTGAGATTTCTTCTTTTAAATAAAAGTAATTTTATAAATTTTTAATAACTTTTTGACACCAGTTGATGTGAAAACATTTTTTTTCCTCCATAATATCCCTATAATACTGCGTGACAATCGTTTAAATAAAATTCTGCATCTTATGGTGCGTTTACACAGAGATTTATCTGACAGATTTTGGAAGCCAAAGCCAGGAATGGATTTGACAAGAGGAGGAATCTCAGTCTTTTCTTTATGACCTGTTCCCTGTTTATAGTCTGTTCCTGGCTTTGGCTTCCAAAATCTGTCAGATAAATCTCTCTGTGTAATCGCACCATAATGCTGGGTTTACACGGAACGATTATCGTGTGAATTTGCACGATAACGATCAAATTCGAACGATAATCGTACGTGTAAACGCAGCGAACAATGAGCGAGAAATCATTTATTTTGATCTTTTAACTTGTTCTTAAATCGTCGTTCGCAGAAAATTCACCGATCGTTCCATGTAAACAGTCGTTCACTAATTTTACCTATGTGCGAGATAGGCTTAAGCGATCGCAAAACGATCGGAAAACAAATTTTCTGTATGATATATCGTTCCATCTAAACGCTGATCGTTATAAAAGAAAAATCGTTACTTAGAAATCGTTAATCGTACGATTGGGCGAATTATCGCTCCGTGTAAACCCAGCATTAGTTGTATCACTTATCTTCTCAGAACAGCTCCTTGCCATACCACCTACTAGGTCGCATGTATGTTCACATTGTCGTGTGATCGTTGCCTTTCAATGTTTGCTATTACACTAAATGATTATCGGCCTAAACGTTCAGTAATCGGGAAAGTAAGGACGATAATCGTTTAGTGTGATAGGGCCTTCAGTCTGTCATTATTAACGATTATAGTGGTCAGAATGAAAAGTGCAAAAATTTGGGGATTAGTAAATATTGGAATATATAAAAACTGTAAATTTGGAAAACAAATCCCTTAAAATTGTTTTACATAAAAACTTGATTTAAGCAATAAATCATTTTCTGATGACACCTGCCCTTTAAGGCCCCCCTCCCCCATAACAATGACAGCAAGTGAATTCCTCAAATACATGTTTGGCACCAGATTCTTGTAAGCCACTGAAGCCCTGGGCAACCGCCTACTCTGCCTAACCCTCATTTTCCCCCTGGGTAGAGGTCTGTAACCACTGTGACTGCAGTCCGGTATATGACAGCAAGAAATTATTTGTCGCAGAAGTCCACTTCCTCTCCTGTAAGTAACACTCCCATTTGTAGTGAACCACAACATCCCCTGATAATTTAGGTGAGAACATAAAATGCACAATCGGCCAGGAATAAATCTTCTGCCATTTTTGTTAATTTTTTTCTTTTTTGAGTATACGTTATCTCGTGCCGTTAGTTCCCCAGTCTGGTGTCAACGCTGTACTAGCACACATCAACACATCAGCAGTACGGTACTATATATCCAGGCATCTCACAGGAATAGTCTGTGAAAGTTGTGAACTGCTACTAAGTAATTGCAAAAAGAGCAGCTGACATAAATGTAGCTTCTTCCACGTGTCGTCATATGTTTATGTAGTTCACTGCATATATGTCTGTAAACGTTTATTCTGGTTTCCCTCTACTCAATAAATGTTCTGTGCTTAAAGGTGAGATGAGTTACCATCAGGCGGCATGCAACCTGTAATGGGCAGGTTTCACCGAAGATAAATATAGCTTGAGAAAAACCCTTCCATCTTGATAAGCGTGGCTTAACCCTGTCATTGTCGTAAATGTACTGGAATGCAAATAGTGATTCATTGTTTGTTCCCTGTGCAGGAGCCCGGGCTGGTTGGATCACTGTGACTGCTTATCACAAGTGTTCACACCACACACCTCCCCAGTGACAGGACTATAAAGCTGGACGTCTTGAATATAATGCCGAGCAGGATGGGGTCTAAAATGGATTTAACAAAGGACTTTATTAAAATGAAAGCACACTACAATGGGTGAGTATATGAGGGGGCACATTACCTGTTTTAATGGGATGTTTTTAATCATTTATAGCATATCTTCAAGATATGTCACAAATGTCTGAGGTGAGTGTTTCCTTGGAGCCACTTTTTGACATGGAGTTTATTTTAAGCGTTTCTTTTGTACGTAATAGAAGCATATGGCTATGTTACACACAGTAATTCGCTCAGTCTTTTGGTCAATCTTTTTTTCAACCAAAACCAGGCGTTGACAGGGCAAAATTATTATGATGAAATTAAAAGATTTACACAGCTTTTTTGTTTTAACCCACTCCTGGTTTTGGTTGGAAAACAAAACTGACTAAAAGACTGACGGAAATACTATGTGTGAACGTAGCCTATATGTGATGCAGGTACTCAAAGTCTATGAAAATATCTGTCCTCGTCATCCATTTTTTTTATAGTTCCAAAAGCTGTTGTATTTGTATAAGATATCAGATTTTTTGTTAACCGAACTGCTTTTAGAGCAGAGTGATAGATGGTAACTTAGACAATGAGCTGTCAATAATGGGAGGGAATGAATAGCACATTAGAAGGAGAGAAGTTTGCTAAATGAATGTATTTTCAAAAATAACTTGACAAGATATACAAGATTACCTATATTAGAAAATGACCTGCTAAAATAATGTTTTTATTTTAAACATATATTTTTAGAATTTTTGATGGCTTTTTCAAATTCCTGAAATCTTAGAGTTTTCATTCTCACCACTGGGGCTAAAACTAGGCACAAACTTCCTGTTCTGTCTGTGAGGATAAGAGGAGGCTGCTGTAAACTGATCTTTAAAGCATTGCAGCCACATTTGACACCAGTAGTTATATAGCATCAGTAAAAAGCCCCTATTACACAGGGCGACATTAAGTAGCAAACGATCGCTATTGGCGCTCATTTGCTCCTCTTTCCCCGCTCGCTACCGCCGCTATTACAGCTTGGGAAAGATGGCAGCCTCCATAATAATGTACAAAAAATCTGATTTTTCAACCATATAAACTATGTAACTATGAGATTACAGTCAGAAAAGAAAAAACAGATTACAACTTTTAATATGACTATAATCAGTAAAAGAAAATGTAGGTGACACGACACATCATTCAAGCTTATTCCACCCATAGACACCTGTGTACTTCCATATGTCAGTAAACATAGTAAACATTTAATATGACATACTCTATTGAAGGAATTTTCTGCATGAGACATCCCCTCTTCATATCTGGTTATGGCCTCCCATGTGAAAACTTTTTGCCATGAATTTTTTTTTTTGCGCACAAGGCCTTGTGTATCTGTATAGACTGTAATGCTTACAGCATTGTATAAAGTGCAGTACACCTAGTGGTAATGCATATACCATACTCTGTATTATGGCTCACTACTAGCATCTTGTATTGATGCATAAACACTGTCATACTGTTTAGGAGCATGATATAATACAAACTATACAGTGTTACAGTAAAGCCCCTATTACACAAAACGGTTATTGGCCGTTTTCGGGCGATATCGGCCATTACGGCGGATAATCTGCTTGTGTAATAGAAGACAACGATCAGCCAACATGAACGATGTTGGCTGATCGTTGCAGTTGTTTGTCTTTCAACATGTTGAAAGACAGCCGACTTAGATGGCAGTGACGGTTCAGGGAAGAAAAAGAGTGCTGCACCTCACACCTATGGCTGATACTTGTACCTCTCGGCTGCATTAACAACATCAGAATTCTGTATGTGAATTGATCAAGCCACACTGCCCCATGTACCGCGTGCAGGTATCTGATACACATGGGTCCCTACACTAAGTCCACATTGTGCCGGTCAGCGACCACCACCCCCGCAGGCGTGCACAGTCAGGGAAGGGAGGCCATGGAACGGCCCTGCAACCCCAATGCCACAGGACCAGACCCAAAAATGCCACACCAAAACCCAGCCAGCACCACCGGCGGAGGAAGCTGCCCCCAAACAGCACAAGTCTAGATGGCAGTGATATGCTGCCGTCGCTCCGTTAAATAGGAGTGTCAGCAGCAGACCACCGCTTTTCTCTATGGGCTGCCCAGATGATCTAGCAATCACCGGGTGCGTCCCCCCACCCCTGTACTCACCACTCGCTGCCAATGCGTGTAATAGCAGCAGCAGCAAGCGGGGAACGAGGAGCTGTTAGCGCTCATTTGCTCCTCCCTGTCGCCCCTTATTAATAGGGGCTTAAAGAGAATCAATCATGGACGAATGTTGTTGTTTAATAAAATTTCTGTTTTTAATCAATTTTTGTAAGTATAATTAATACAATTTTTTGGCCAGGTTTTTAATATATTTACATTTCCCTTCACTGTTGCGCGCCGGCTCTTTTGCGACAGGAAGCTCCCGGCATGCCGAGCGGCGGGAAGGGCTCCCAGGAGCCTTTGCCTGCCGCTCTGTAAATACACAGTGATTCCGTTCTATACAGTGCGAGATCGCTGTGTGTGAATGTCCTAACTGAGCCTCTTAGTTTATTTCTAAAGATACAGACTGTCTTTGCGGTCTGTATCTTATACTTTACCTAATCCATCCTAGCCATGTAGTAAGGCCGGGCGCTGCCATCTTGATCACTTCACTTGCGTTTCAGCGGTGCGTTCCAATGTCGGAACGCAAGTGATGTCAACAAGATGGCGCCTGGCTTTACTGCACAGCTACAGAGGACTGGGTAAAGTATAAGATACAGACTGCAAAGGCAGAGTCTGTATCTTCAATAAGTATTCCTGAAGATACAGACTGCTTTTGCGCCATCTTGATGATGTCACTTGTGTTCCGACGGTGGAACGCACCACTGGAACACAAGTGACGTCTTCAAGATGGCGGTGTCCGGCCTTACTACATGGCTAGGATGGATTAGGTAAAGTATAAGCTACAGACTGCCTTCTTCAGAAATAGACTTAGGGAGAGCGGA
Organism: Dendropsophus ebraccatus; assembly: GCF_027789765.1. Taxonomy (NCBI): domain Eukaryota; kingdom Metazoa; phylum Chordata; class Amphibia; order Anura; family Hylidae; genus Dendropsophus; species Dendropsophus ebraccatus. The sequence continues at coordinate 27,063,396 of NC_091465.1, forward strand.
ACTTTTATAAATTTACATGATAGGTTCTCTTTAAGGCAGTGTTTCCACATATACTGAACCCCCCCTTTCTGATCCTTTGAAGGACTGCCCTGGGCCCTGTCTGCATGTGTGAAGCCAGCCTTTTTATACATAAAGGCAACATTGTCTAAATGACTGGCAAATTTTGCCAATCCAGTATTCCAAAGTTCTTTATTACATCACAAGTATATTATGTGACCCTTTCCACATCATACAATATTCATTTAAGGCAACTTTGCTGTAATAGCATAGTGAAGATTTTTTTTATATGTTGCCAGACCATAGTTGGGTGATACTGTAGATGTGAATGTGCTGCTTCCACCTGAATGCTAAAGATCTTATTATGTGGCACTATCCCAAAACAAGATCTCATCTACCAACCTGGGTGTGTATAGGTGCAGCCCACATAAATATACCAGGGCTGGAGAGGTCCCAGTATCCAGGTGGTTAGTATCTCTACACACACATTGCTGTTCCTGCCTGACATTTAATTTTTTTTTTTTGTAGAAATTAATAGTACAGGCAATTTTAAGAAACTATGCCATTATCTGCATTCAAAAAGATTTTCCCCAGGTCCCTCCCTCCTCGTCTCTCATTCACTGCTCATTATCAGGACATCTCGGGCCCTGTGTAACCTATGGAGAGGGGAGGCGGGAGGAGGGAGATTAGTCGCCATCAGAGAACAAAGGATTACACAGTGGGAGCTGTGTGAAAGCCAGTATTCAGAGGTCAGAGAGGTCAGTGCTGACTTCAGAGGAGGTAGTCCGGTGATGTAGCTGAAAATTAACTCTTTGTTGGCCTGTTGTGGTGCCTCATCTCCCTCCACCCCTAAATTTGCATTGTGTATAGTATGTATAAATACTTTTCTACTTCTGATGTACTTGAAGTTAAAATTCTCACCTGACTATGAAGGGGTTGTCCAAGCCTATCTAAATATTAGTCTACTCAGATGTCAGAAAAATAAGTTATCCTGCCTCCCCCGTTCCCTGCAGGTGACTTTTTTTATTTAAATATAATTTTTCCAGTCCCCACCAAGAGATGGTGTCAGTGGAGATACAGGTGGAACAGTGAAATTCCATTACACTTGACCGCTATCTATAAGCTGCCTGAAAATTCTGGCTGTGCCTTACCCCTTACCAGAAACATTTGGCCATGCTGAACGGTAATGTGTATGGAAAGGATGGGAGACCTGTCTATCTGTCGAGAATTAAAACAAATGTACCATCAGGTACATGCGCTTTAAGTATTACCCATGTATAGAATGGCGTCAGTGCGGGGAAGCCAGTGCCACAGCCCAGTTCCCGGGACTGTTCTGTTCCCTGGCACCGACATCCGGGCTGAAGCACTGGAGGGAGGCCGGCCTGCCCCAGTGGGAGGAAACCCCTGCCCCTCTAGGACGCAGCTCCATTGATTGTAATGTAAATCAGCAGGGGATGTGATATAAAGCATGTTTGCAATTTTTATTTATAATTTTTTTTTAAAAAATTATCATGGAAATTATTCTAAGCAAGTAAATTAAATAAAAAAATTTATTAAGATTTGAGGAGAAATAATCTGTATTTATTACTGGATTTTATCTTTAACTACACTGGGGATGTACTATTTAGTATGAGCATCCACATTACTGCACAGATGCAACCTAACATCCAGATATGCGTTATTCCTTTAATTGTTATGATTTATAACACATTGGAATGCTCAGAAGGAATAAATGGGTGAAGTGGATCTGATCTGGATAAGGCTGTATTCACACTACAGTGTTTTTTGGCTGCGTTCATTGGTAAATGCTTCTTGTCCTTAGAACCCCTTTGAATGAAGGAATGGCAAGAGCCTCATTTTGGCAATCCTTCTGCCTTGGCATAGCTTCTGTATTAGCTCACTACACTTGTATACATAGGCACCCAGGTACAAAAATGTGCACAGAGCAGTATATGTTTTACAGTCTATACAATCTATGCGTATCTGGCACACCCAGCATGTGAGAAGCTTATGCATTCCTAAGCAGATTAGTAGTTTAGTTAGAATAACGGAAATGACACTAGTTGTAAGAGCTGCGTGGAGGACAGGTGGAGCTTGTCCGGCCAGAATGTCCGCTACTTTCGTTTAATACTGATACAGGAGAGCCAAATACTTCCTTCATCCTGCCATTCCAGGCTTAGAGCTGACTCTCTAAATTAACATTTTATGATGCATCGTTTTAAAGGGAACGTGTCATCAGATTACAACTTATTGTATATTATACTTATTGTATTTTTTTTTCTTATTAAACATATTTTTTAAGTATCTTTGGTTACCATTTTTCTAATTTTTTCAAATAATTTTTCTATCTATTCTATGAAATAATCCTGAAATCTTGCAGTTTTCATTCCAACCACTGGGGCTAACACTAAGCTGAGATTTCCTGTCTCTGTAGTGATAAGAGGAGGCTGCTGTAAAGTGATCTGTACAGCATTATAGCAACATGTGACACTGGTAGATAGAGGGGACATTAGCAGCTCAAAGGTCACAGAGCACGCTCAATGATGTTTTACATTCATCTCAAGGGGACAGACTCTGTCTGTTGTCGTCTATGTCCTTGAGGCTTGCTGTAAAGCATGTCACTTAACACTATTAAGAACATCCCAGGCAGTATGGCAGCCCCCATAATGTACAAAAAGTGAAATAAAAGTTCAAGTCAGAAAATAGAAACAGATTAGAATAAAATAACATAGTCAGTAACTGACTCTAATCGGTAAAAGAAAATCTAGGTGACACATTTCCTTTTTAATGTCCAAGTAGTGTATAGCAGACTACTTGAATAGCTGTTGGTATAAAGGGGGAATCTGACAGTCACTTTGGTTTAGATGATGATCCCTGGTGCTTTGTTTCTTAGAAGTTATGCCTCTATTCCACAGGTCGTTTAGAGGAGCAAACGAGCGCTCTCAGCGCTCGTTTGCTCCTCGTTCCCCGCTCGCTGCCGCCGCTATTCAACACGGCGGCAGCAAGCGGGTGAGTGCGGGAGGGGGCAGCGGGGAGCTGTGGGGGGGCTGCCCGGGGGATCGCTGATCGTCCGGGCAGCCCATAGGATATAGCAGCGTCTGCTGCCGATGCTCCTATTCAACGGAGCGACGGCAGCAGATCGCTGCTATATCAGTCGCTTGTTTTTCAACATGTTGAAAAACAAGCGACTGCAACGATCAGCCGACATGAACGATGTCGGCTGATCGTTGCACTCTATTCCACCGGACGATTATCGTCCGTAGCGGCCGATATCGGCCGAATACGAACGATAATCGTTCCGTGGAATAGGGCCTTTAGTGTTTGGCAGTAGTGTCTTTTATAGGTTGTATTGTCTCAAAAACATGAAAAAATGCATTTTTTTCCTATTGATTTTCAGCATTGAATGCTGTGTCTACACTTTTGAAGGTTTACATGCATTTTTTTTGCTGCTTTTCACGAGACGTATACAATATAAAGGTTCAGTAAGGAATAATGCCCTATTGGCCGGATGACAATATAAGCGTGAGGCAAGTACAGTTTTTATTATTTTAAATCTAATTATTACATCCCCTAAAAATTGTCCGGTTTGCAAACTGCAAATTTCCCAGTGACCTTGTGGTGTACCTGGTGCAACCAGCACTTGTCTAGGTGACACACTGTGCTTTATAAATGTGCCATGCTACTAAAGGTTGGCTAATTTGTTGTCTGATTTATGAGTTTGTAACTCTGAAGTGTTGTCGCACCCAGTGACTACTGACTAGTAATGTCACATATGTCAAGCTGGATCACTTTATTTACAGCATTCATCTTGCAGGTGACAGGAGCTGTGAAGTCACCGGAATCTGAATTCTAGCCTGTGTCATTCTACATCATCACACGTGTGTTCTTTTAATAGACCGGCATTACACTGTTATAATTCATTCCTAAGCTGTGATTTATCTTACACCATTTCAGCAATGCAGTTGGGACTGACTCATTCATTACCCGGCCGTGCTACAAAGTATTGCATGCTTCTGGCGTAAAGCAGAGCTACACCTAAATGCATAACTTTCTTGTTAGTTCTTTACCTATTTACGTGAGGACTGGAGCCATATGATCCCATAGTGGTGATGCAGTAGCATTCCTTTCATCCAGCATCTGTGGAGCCTGACAGGTTTTGCATTAATGAACTTCAATGGTTGTTATTAGCCACTGAAATATACAGTGTGCACAAAACCTATCCACATTTGTTCATAGCCTATCCTAGAAGCCTACCTGAATACACCTCTTGTAAAAGATGCATTAAAGATCATGTGCGGGATTGGTCAAATAAGGTCTGCGATTTTCCATTGCATTGCACCTCCAATTTTGTCTGTTGTTACATCTCGGTGTCATTCGCTTGTAAGAGGCTTAGTTGCAAATCTGGACTCAAGTTTTGAAATAAGAAATGCAAAATTTATTTATTTATTTTTTTTTTACTTAGGCCCTGTTCCCACTGAGCAAAACTAGCGGAATTCCATTCCAATGTTCATTCGTCAGCGCGGACAGAGCAGGAGCACGCGCCTCCCATAGACTCCCATTATGAGAGGGAGGCTAACGGTCGCAGAACTCCGCTAGTTTTGCTCAGTGGGAACGGGGCCTTATGTTGCATGGACCCCCAATGGATACTGAAATCTCTTACTGAGCATACTACATGGCTTGATGATTGTGCATCCCTTTCCCCTAATGTAAAATAATAAACCTTATACATACCTCTCCATGCTCCCTGGTGTCGTCCTCACTTCTGCCCGCTCCTGCCACCACCTCCGGAACGTCTGACCCGCTCTCTGAAGTGACAGTCTGCTCAGCAATCCCTGGCAGAGATGGCACAGGGGTCTTTCACTTCAGATACCAGATCAAAAGTTCCAGTGGCAGCTAAGGGCAGAAGCGAGTAGGACACCATGGAGCGCGGAGAGGTATGTATAAGTTTTTTTTTTTTTTTAATTTTTTAGTCATCAGCTGCGTGTCACTATTACATGTAGTGATATTTTTTTAGGTTGGAGTAAATGACAATAATCAGCTAATGATCATTTCTTCAGCTGATCATTATTACACAGAGCGATAATCTGCCGAATCATCCTGATTTGGTTCTTCGTGTAATAGGGCCCTAAGAAACGGCCAATACTGCATGCATTATTGAAATGTGTGTAAAATGCAGTGCCCAACACGCTAGATCCCCCCTCTATTTCCCACAGTTGAGAATAGCTCTGGAGGACTTGTTTTACATGGTTTCCCTTTGAAATCAGAGGCTGTGTAATACTAAAGGGCAACTATAATGTTTAGCGGGTGGCATGATACGCTATCAAAAAACCTTCATTAGCATGAGCCCGCGTCAGGAGCGTTGGGGGGGGGGGGGGGGGTAGTATGGCCTGAGTTTTTTTTTTTTTTTTTTTTATAGCGTATCCTTCCACCCGCTAAATATTACAATTGCCCTTTAAGTTTTCTTTTCAAAGCTTTAAATAAATACACTCCTCAAAATTGAAATAGCAACAACAATTACGGAAATCACAAGATGAACAAACATGTTACTGAAATTTAAAAGAAAAAAAAAAAGGAAACAAAATATTGGAAACATCGAGTATGAGCACCATATGCAGAAATATATATGCACTTACACGCCTTTGCATGCTATCGATAAAATAATGAATGGTTGCCTGAGGAATCTTCTGCCACAATTGGTTATTCAAATCATCAAGATCTGCTGCTGGCTGCTCCCCTTGCAATTGTCGGCCAGTGACATGCAAGATGTGCTCGATAGGAAACAAGTCTGGAGACGCTGCAGGCCATTGTAGGCCACGCAGAATTACCACAGTAGCAACATGAAGCCTGGTGTCGTGTTGAAAAACAGATCCTGGGAGACTTAAGGCCCTACTCCACAGACCGACAGTGAGGAGCAAACGAGCGCTATCAGCGCTTGTTTGCTCCTCGTTCCCGCTGGCTGCCGCCGCGATTACACGTGAGGCAACAAGCAGGTGAGTGCGGGAGGGGCCGTGGGGAGCTACAGGTGATCGCTAAATCGTCCGGGCAGCCCATAGAGGATAGTGGCGGTCTGCTGCCGCCGCTCCTGTTTCGTGGAACGACGGCAGCAGATTGCTGATATCATAGTTGTATGTTTGTCAACATGTTTAAAAGACATGAACAATGTCAGCTGATCATTGCCTTCTATTCCATGGGATGATTATCAGCCGAAACTGCCGATAATTGCTCTGTGGAATAGGGCCTTTAGGCTACATTCACACGTTCCGTGTTCCTCGCGGTACACTGAAGTGGAATGCCTGTAACTTGAGTCTCCCCCCCCCCCCCCCCCCCTGGGCAGCATCTGTGATAAGATGCTGGGAGTGGGGGAACTGTACAGAAATGCGCCGCTCTGTAATAAATCAGCCGCTCACCGCTGTCATTACAGCGCAGCGCATATCTGTACAGTTCCCCCGCTCCCAGCATCTTATCACACATGCTGCCTGGGCGTGGGGAGAGTCCGTTACAGGCATTCCACATCGGAACGTGTGAATGCACCCTTAGGAGAAATGGCTGTACCACTAGTTCCATGATCAAATGAGTATAAGGGCTCGTTCCCACTGAGCAAAAGCAGCTGAATTTCTGCGCTGAATCAGCGCTGAAATTTCAGCCGTTAAAATAGGTGCAGAGCTAATTTCCATTGTGTTGAATGGAAATTCTGCTCTGCAGTTCACACAGTGGAATTTCCGCACTGAACTAATCCGCTTTCCGCCAGAAGAATGAACATGTTCATTCTTCCGCTAGCGGAAGCCTATACAAATCAATGGGGCTCTGATTTTCTGTTTCAGCGCGGAATACGCGCGTATTCAGCGCGGAATACAAGCGGAAATTACTCGCTGAATCAGCGCGGAAATGGGGAAAAGGGGGGGGGAGGAGGATTCTAGTATATGTTCTGGTATAGTCTAGTTTACTCATCAAATACTCGCTGAATGCATGCGGATTCAGCGCGGATTCCTCAAGTATTCCGCGCTGAATTTGTCAAGAGCTGATTACGAGCTGAACACTTTCCTAGCAGAATACGCAGGGATTCTGCTTACATTCTGCTTATATTCTGCTCGGAATTCAGCGTCAGTTGATTTCAGGCGGAAATATTTCCTTGCGTAATCCGCCCCTTTTGCTCTGTGTGAACGTAGCCTAAGGCCCCGTTCCCACTGAGCAAAGCTAGCGGAATTCCGCGACGGAATTGTCCGCCGCGGAATGCCGTTAGCCTCCCGCTCATAATGGGACTCTATGGGAGGCGCGCGCTCCTGCCCTGTCCGCGCTGAAGAATGAACATGTTCATTCTTCAGCGCGTACAGAGCAGCAGCGCGCGCCTCCCATAGACTCCCATTATGAACGGGAGGCTAACGGCATTCCGCGGCGGACAATTCCGTCGCGGAATTCCGCTAGCTTTGCTCAGTGGGAACGGGGCCTAATGCTGAACTGTTATTGTACCTTCAATAAAGACTAGAGGAGCCCAGCTACTGTGTCTTATACTCCAGAGGTTATAGTGTGGGGTGGTATAACAAATGACTTTTCCCTTCATGAAGGCCTTTTCATAATGTTGCCCACGTGGTCTCCAGACTGATATCTGGATATCACTGTGTTCAAGCGGAAAGCCTCCAGAAACGTGTAATACCTTTGCACATTTTCCAATAATTTTTCATTATTTTTACACCATTGGTTTCTTATTTCATTGGAGCAGATTTTGGGTAGTTTTCTTCCTAATGTTTAGTAAAGTAATGCTCTTTTTTTTCTGAAAGCTATTTCTGTGTAATAAGTTTTGAACACGGTCTCCTAAATTATGAGGGCACCATACTATAAGACTGTAAAGTCATTCACATAACTATAGAAAACCCTTAAATCTTAAGTCCATTTGACAATTTATTACTTGATATTTCCTTAACAAAAACCTGTATAGCCATGAAATGACAGCATTGACCAATAACAGAGCCATGTCCGGCTATTTATTCTCTTTTTCAGTGCACTGATGACTGTGACTGTTTGGGAGCAGTCGCTCTTTGTCCTCACATACACCTTCTTAGTGGAGGGAAATTTCGGCACTCAAAGCTTTATAGCTTCTATTTATGTCCACTTGCTTTTATGGATACCCCTGAAGGATAGCATTTGGCTATGGGCTATATATTTTTACTATTTTCTTCCTTCAACAAAATCTTCATCTTACTTTAGCAGGGAAATTTCATATTTTTTGTCACCTTTAAAAAGGGCAATCTGCAGGATTCTGAGAAAAGAATTACTAGAGAATGTGTTGTTGTTTTTTTGTGTATGTGGTTTTTTTTCTTTTTCTCTCCACATGGTTGAGCTCCTTGCTGCCTATGTATAGTAACGAATGACGAAACCAGGTTAGGAGGTGACGGTGAAGACAGGCATTGCCCAAATGATGGCACAGTAAGGCTCTCTTCATACTGCACTGCATTGTCAGATGGCGGTATACATTGGGTATTACTCTGTGGTAAAGTTCTCCTTGGTTGACTGCAATCTTTTTTTCTCTCACATTGTGGTTACAATGTTTACAGTCCAACACAGGCTGTGGTTCTCTGATCTCCAGCAGCCGTTCCCTAATGATGCGACCTCGATGAGCTGGAGCATAGTTGTCCATATAGGTGAAATTAGTTGTCTTTTATTTAGAGCTACCATGACTGGATTAATGAGGATATTCAAACAGTATATAATAAAGTGTAGGGCAGTTTTGTATTGACTAGACACACCTGCCCACACTGTAACACCACCTCCACCACCAAACGCAACAGTGGCTCCTTGATGTCTCTAACACAGTTGGTGGGATAGACGCCAGGATCACAGCAGACAACAACTTGCACATGTGGGTCTCTCGCATGCCAGTGAGAGCAAGTCTCCAGAAAAAGAGGCATATTACTGTGCCAGATACTGTGTCTTATTTGACATACCATTCAGTAATTTTGCCTCAACACAGGACTAATATCTTCCTGGACGACAAGACTCCAGCTCATTGAGGTCACAGCATCATTAGAGAACGTCTGCTGGAGACTGGGACATGGACATGGAACATGAGATGCCCTGAACTTTCTCCAGACCGAATCCCATTGAAAACCAATGGGCTGTCTTTCAGTAAGAGCAGGATACCATGCCTCCGCAATCAATGAGTCGACTTGTAAACAGCACAAGATGTCGTTGTCAAGCTGTAGTGGATGCTCAAGGGCCCATGACAAATAATTGAGTCGTTGACATTGGTTTTTAGGGCTATACCCACCATTGTTTTTGTTTCAATAGATTGTTTGACATGAAAGAAATGCCATTGCTGCTTCTGCTTAAATACTCTATATTCATGCTAATATATCACTGTAGTGTGAACTTTTTAGGTTTTCCATAAATTTCAACTGCAAGACAAATATCCCTAACATTTTCTTGATAGTGTATATGGCTGTTGTACATCGCGGGGAGCTAGTATGGTTCATCTGTTTTTGTTTTTGCCACTGGGAGCTTGTATGCGTAGTCTAAGAGTTCCCCAGTCTGTTGCCTGAAGATGAAACAACTTTTCAGCTGTCTAATAAAATATGTATGTATGTGTGTGTATATGTTTATGTAATTTTTAATACCTCTGTCATCTTTTATGATTTCTTTGTGCTTTGGAGTCTCTATTAGCCCAACTTCCTGTCCGATGTACGTCCTATAACAATTTTCGGTTCCTTTTGTAAGTTCTACCCACTTCTGGCTAGAGTGTAGACAGGAACAGGAAGTCTGTTTACATCCTTTAAAGGGAATCTGTCAGCACTCAGACCTGACCTGAGTTGCTGACAGTGTTCCCGTCGCGCACACCCTGCGCCCTAAACTCATTTAAGTAACGTAGCGGGGAAGAGTGGTGCATGTGCATTGACGGATGTAAACTTCACTGCTCAGAGCACATGCGCCGCTCTTCCTGGCTACATTTCTTGAATGAGATTAGGACACAGGGCATGCTTATCATCAGCGGCACGGCCGATATGAATTAATATTCGACAGTTGAAGGGAGGAGGCGTGACAAGAGTACAGCACGCCCGGAGAGCCGCAACTCCTCTTTGACACTTGGTCACACTTGGATTGCACATTTTCTGCTACATGGACGGATAAACTACTGGTACCGTGTCGAATAGGGTGCTGTGACCAATATAACACTGTCAGGGTGCTGTGACCAAGATAACACTGTCAGCAGTGTAGACTCTAGCCAGGTATTCAGGAATCTCCCGCTATACCATCTTTAGTTGGAGAAGTTGCTGGCTAGAACGTACAAAAGGAATCAAAAGGATGTACATTGGACAGGAAATTAGGCTGATGAAGACAACCGAACAAATGGTTTAATAGATAACTCC